>NW_027523523.1:0-46056 GCF_052094955.1 Ictidomys tridecemlineatus
AGGAGAGTTTGGAGACTGGGGTGCAGAAGGCCTGTTATAGAGCGCAGAGTGTGAAGACTGGGTTGCTGAATAATCTTACAGAGAGCAGAGTTTAGAGACTAGGTGCAGGTGGAATGTTACAGAGAGCAGTGTTTGGAGACTGGGGTGCAGAAGGATTGTGCAGAGAGCAGAGGTGTCAGACTGAGGTGCAGAAGGACTGTTACAGAGAGCAGAGGTTGGAGACTGAGGTGTAGCAGGACTGTTACAGAGAGCAGAGTTTGGAGACTGAGGTGCAGAAGGACTGTTATAGAAAGAAAATGTTGGAAATTGGGTTGTAGAAGGACCGTAACAGAGACCAGAGTTTGTAGACTGAGGTATAGAAAAACTAACAGAGAGAAGAGGTTGGAGACTGAGATGCAGAATAATACATACAGAGAGCAGAGGTTTGAGACTGGGTTTTAAAAGGATCTACAGAGAGCAGAGGTTGGAGAGTGAAGTGCAGAAGGACTGTTACAGAGAGTAGAGGTTGGAGACTGAGGTGCAGAAGGACCATTGCAGAGAACAGAGTTTGGAGACTTATGTGCAGAAGGATTGTTACAGAGAGAAGAGGATGGAGACTGGGCTGCAGTAGGAATGTTGCACAGAGTAGTTGTTGGAGACTGCATTGCAGAAGGACACTTAGAGAGAGCATAAGTTGGAGACTGGCGTGTAGAAGGACTGTTGCAGAGAGCAGAAGTTGGAGACTGAGGTGCAAAATTTTGTTACATAGAGCAGAGTTTGGACACTGGGGTGTAGAAGGATCGTTGTAATTTAGCAGAGCTTGGAGTCAGGGGTGCAGAAGTATCTTACAGAGAGCAGAAGTTGAAGACTGAGTTGCAGAAGGACTGTTGAAGAGATCAGATGTTGGAGACTGGGGTGCAGTAGGATCATTGCAGAGAGCAGAGGTTGGAGCCTGGGGTTCAGAAGGATCATTGCAGAGAGCAGAGGTTTGAGACTGGGGTGCAGAAGGCCTCCTACAGAGAGCAGAGTTTGGAGACTGGTGTCCAGAAGGCCTCTTAAAGAGAAGAGAGGTTGGAGACTGGGGTGCAGAAGGACTGATATAGAGAGCAGAGTTTGGAGAAGGAGTTCCTGAAGGATCTTACAGAGAGCAGAGGTTGGAGACTGAAGTGCAGGTGGACTGTTACAGAGAGCAGTGCTTGGAGACTGTGGTGCAGAAGGATTGTGCAGAGAACACAGGTGTAAGACTGAGGTGCAGATAGACTGTTACAGAGAGCAGATTTTCGAGACTGAGGTGTAGAAGGACTGTTACAGAGAGCAGAGTTTGGAGACTGAGGTGCAGAAGGACTGTCACAGAAAGAAGTGGTTGGAAATTGGGGTGCAAAAGGACCATAAGAAAGACCAGAGTTTGAAGCCTGCGGTATAGAAAAACTGTAAGAGAGAGCAGAGTTTAAAGATTGAGGTGCAGAAGAATAGATACAGAGAGCAGAGGTTTGAGACTGGGGTTCAGAAGGACTGATACAGAAAGCAGAGTGTGGAGACTGTTGTACAGAAGGACTGTTCCTGAGAGCAGAGGTTGGAGACTGCGGTACAGAAGGACTGTTTACAGAGAGCAGATGTTGGAGACTGGGGAGCAGAAGGACTGTTGCAGAAGACAGAGGTTGGAGACTGGGGTGGAGAAGGACTGTTGGAGAGAGCAGAAGTTGGAGACTGGGCTGCAGAAGGACTGTTGCAGAGAGCAGAGTTTTTAGACTGGAGTGCAGAAGGACTGTTGCGGAAAGCAGAGGTTGGAGACTGATGTGCAGAAGTCTTGTTACATAGAGGAGAGGTTGGAGACTGGGCTGCATAAGGACTATTGCAGAGAGCAGAGTTTGGAGACTGGAGTGCAGAAGGACTGTTCCGAAGAGCAGACGTTGGTGACTGAGGTGCAGAAGTCTTGTTACATTGAGCAGAGGTTGGAGACTGAGAGGCAGAAGGATTGTTACAGAGAGCAGAGTTTGCAGACTGGGATGCAGAAGGACTGTTGCAGAGAGAAGAGGTTGGAGACTGGGCTGCAGAAGGACTGTTGCAGAGAGCAGAGATTGGAGACTGGAGTGCAGAAGGACTGTTGCAGAGAGCAGAGGTTGGATACTGAGGTGCAGAAAGACTCTTAGAGAGAGGAGAATTTAGAGACTGGGGTGCAGAAGGACTGATACCGAAAGCAGAGATTGGAGTCTGGGCTGCAGAAAGAATTTTACAGAGAGCAGAGTTTGAAGACTGCAGTATAGAAGAACTGTTGCAGAGAGCAGAGTTTAGAGACTGAGGTTAAGAAGGATAGATACAGAGAACAGAGGTTGGAGACTGGGGTTCAGAAAGACCAATGCAGGAAGCAGAGTTTTGAGACTAGGGTTTCGAAGGACTGTTACAGAGATTATAGTTTGGAGACTCAGGTGCAGAAGGACTGTTACAGGAAGCAGAGTTGTGAAGTTGGGTGCAGAAGGACTTTTACAGAGAGCAGATGTTGGAGACTAAGGTGGAGAAGAATCATTGCAGAGAGAAGAGGTTGGAGACTGTTGTGTAGAAGGACTGTTAAAGAGTTAAGAGTTTAAAGACTTGGTTTTAAAAGGATCTTACAGAGAGCAAAGTTGGGAGACTGAGGTGTAGAAGTACTATTAGAGAGAGCAATGGTAGGGGATTGAGGTGCAGAAGTACTATTACAGCGAGCAAAGTTTAGATACAGGGGTGCAGAAGCATCTTACCGAGAGCAGAATTTGGAAACTGAGGTGCAGAAGGACTGTTTCAGAGATCAGAGGTTGGAGAGTTGGTGCAGTTGGATCATTGCAGGGAGCTGATGTTGGAGACTTAGGTGTAGAAAAATCGTTGCAGAGAGCAGACTTTGGAGACTGGCGTGGAGAAGGCCTGCTACAGAGAGAAGAGTTTGGAGACTGACATGCAGAAGGCCTGTTACAGAGAGCAGAGGTTGGAGACTGAGGTGTAGAAGGACTGTTACAGAGAGGAGAGTTTGGAGACTCAGGTGAAAAAGGACTGTTACAGAAAGCAGTGTTTGGAAATTGGGCTGCAGAAAGACCATTACAGAGAGCAGAGTTTGGAGACTGCGGAATATGTCTGTTACCGAGAGCAGAGGTTGGAGACTGGGGTGCAGAAGAACTCTTACATAGAGCACAGGTTGGAGACTGAGGTGCAGAAGGATAGATACAGATAAAAGAGGTTGGAGACTAAGGTTCAGACTGACTGATACAGTTAGCAGAGTTGGAGACTGGGGTGTAGAAGGATCGTTACAAAAAGCAGAGGTTGGAGACTGCGGTACAGAAGGACTGTTACAGAGAGCAGATCTCAGAGTCTGGGGAGCAGAAAAACTGTTGCAGAGGACAGAAGTTGGAGACTGGGGTGGAGAAGGAATGTTACAGAGAGCAGAGTTGGGAAACTAGAGTGCAGAAAGATCTTACAGAGAGCAGAGTTTGGAGACTGTCGTGCAGAAGGACTGTTGCAAAAAGAAGACATTGGAGACTGGGTTCTAGAAGAATCGTTCAAGAGGGCAGATTTTAGAAACTGGGGTGCAGAAGGACTGTTACATAGAGCAGAGGTGTAAGACTGAGGTGCAGCAGGACTGTTACAAAGAGCAGTGTTTGAAGACTGGGGTGCAGATGGACTGTTACAGAGAGCAGAGTTGGAGAATGGGGTTCAGATTGATCTTACAGAGAGGAGAGGTGGAGACTGGGGTTCAAAAGGACTGTTGCAGAGACCAGATGTTGGAGACTGGGGTGGAGAAGAATCGTTGCAGAGAACTGAAATTGGAGACTGGGGTGCAAAAGAATCGTTGCAGAGTGCAAATTTTGGAGACTGGGGTGCAGAAGGTTTGTTACAGAGAGGAGAGGTGAGAGTCTGGGGTGCAGAAGGACAGTTATAGAGAGCAGAGTTTGGAGACTGGGTTGCTGAAGGTTCTTACAGATAGCAGAGTTTGGAGACTGAGGTGCAGGTGGACTGTTACAGAGAGCAGTGTTTGGAGACTGGGTTGCAGAAGTTTCGTGAAGAGAGCACAGGTGTCAGACTTAGGTTCAGTAGGACTGTTACAGAGAACAAAGGTTGGAGATTGAGGTGTAGAAGCACTGTTAAAGAGAGCAGAGTTTGGAGACTGAGGTGCAGAAGGACTGTTACAGAAAGCAGAGGTTGGAAATTGGGGTGCAGATGGACTATTACAGAGACCAGAGTTTGGAGACTGCGGTATAGAAAAACTGTTACCAAGAGCAGAGGTTAGAGACTGGGGTGCAGAAGGAATGTTACAGAGAGCAGAGTTTGGAGACTATGTGGCAGAAGAATCTTACATAGAGCAGAGATTGGAGACTTAGGTGCAGAAATTCTGATACAGAAAGCAGAAGTTGGAAACTGGGGTGCAGAAGGACCCTTAAAGAAAACAGAGTTTGGAGACTGCGGAACAGAAGGACTGTTACAGAGAGCAGAGTTTGGAGACTGGGGTGCAGAAGAAGTGTTGAAGAGAACAGAGGTTGTAGACTTTGGTGCAGAAGGATCGTTGCAGAGACCAGAGTTTGGAGACTTGGGTGCAGAACACTGCTACAGAAATCAGAGGTTGGAGACTGGGGTGCAGAAGGCCTGATACAGAAAGAAGAGTTTGGAGACTGTGGTGTAGAAAGACTGTTGCAGAGAGCAGAGTTTAAATAGTGGGTTGCAGAAGGATGTTACAGAGAGTAGAGGTTGGAGACTGAGGTGCAAAATGATCGTTACAGCGAGCAATGGTTGGAGACTGGGGTGCAGAAGGACTGATACAGAAAGTAGAGGTTGGATACTTGGGTGCAGAAGGACCCTTACAGAGAGTAGAGGTTGGAGACTGAGGAGGAGAAAGACTGTTGCAGAGAGCAGAGGTTGCAGACTGAGTTGCAGAAGGACTGTTACAGCAGGCAGTGTTTAGAGACTTTGGTGGAAAACGACTGATACAGAAAGCAGAGGTTGGATACTGGGGTGCATAAAGACCCTTACAGAGAACAGAGGTTGGAGACTGCCGTACAGAGGATTGTTACAGAGAGCAGAGGTTGGAGACTGGGGTGCACAAGAACTTTTGTAGAGAACAGAGGTTGGAACTGGGTTGCAGGAGGATCGTTTGGGCGAGCAGAGTATGGAGACTGGGGTGTAGAAGGACTTTTGCAGAGAGCAGAAGTTGTAGACTGGGGTGTAGAAGGACTGTTGCAGAGAGCAGATGTTGGAGACTTGGGTGCAGAAAGACTGTTGCATAGAGCAGAGGTTGGAGACTGAGGTGCAGAATGACGGTTAGAGAGACCAGATGTTGAAGACTGGAGTGCAGAAGGACTTTTACAGAGAGCAGAGTTTGGAGACTGGGGTGCAGAAGGATCATTGCAGAGAGCAGAGTTTAGAGACTGGGGTGTAGAAGGCTCGTTAAAGATAGCAGATTTTGGAGACTGTAATGCAGAAGGACTTTTACAGAGAGCAGAAGTTGAAAAGGGGTGTGCAGTAGGACATTTACAGAGAGGACATGTTGAAGACTAATGTGCAGAAAAAACTGTTGCAGAAAGCAAAGTTTGGAGACTGGGGTGCAGAAGGAGTATTTCAGAGAGAAGAGGTTGCAGACTGAAATACAGAATGACCCTTACAGAGACCAGATTTTGGAGACTGCAGTACAGAAGGACTGTTAAAGAGAGCATAGGTTGGAGACAGTTGTTCACAAAGATCTTACAGACAGCATAGGTTGGAGACTGGGGTGCAGAAGGACTGTTGCTGAGAGCAGAGTTTGGAGACTGGAGTGCAGAAGGACTGATACAGAAAGCAGAGCTTGGATACTCGGGTGCAGAATGACCCTTACAGAGAGCAGAGGTTGGAGACGGAGTGCAGAAGGACTGTTGCAGAGAGCAGAGGTTGGAGACTGAGTTGCAGAAGGACTGTTACAGAGAGCAGTTCTTGGAGACTGAGGTGCAGAAGAATCGTTGCTGAGAGCAGAGATTTCAGACTTAGTTGCAGAAGGACTTTTGAAGAGAGCAGTTGTTCGAGAGTGGGTTGCAGAAGGACTCTTTCATAAAGTAGAAATTGGAGACTGGGGTGCAGAAAGATTCTTGCAGGGAGCAGAGGTTGGAGACTGGGTTGCAGAAAAACTTTTACAGAGAGTAGTGTTTGGAGACTGAGGAGCAGAAGGAACGTTTTAAAGAGCAGAGCTTGGAGACTGATGTCCAGACTGATTGTTACAGAGATCAGATGGTGGAGACTGGAGTGCAGAAGGAGTGTTAAAGAGAGCAGAGTTTGAAGAATGGGGTGCAAAAGAACTGTTACCGAGAGCAGAGGGTGGAGACTGGGGTGCAGAGGACTGTTCCAGAGAGCAGAGTTTGGAGACCGAGATGTAGAAAGACTAATACAGAAAGTAGAGGTTTGAGACTGGGGTGTAGAAGGACCGTTACAGAGAGCAGAGTTTGGAGACTGCTGTACAGAAGGACTGTTACAGGGAGCAGAGGTTGGAGACTGGGGTTCCAAGGATCATTGCAGAGAGCAGATGTTTTAGACTGGTGTGTAGAAGTATCTTACATAGAGCATAGGTAGGAGACTGAGCTGCATAAGGAGTGTTACAGAGACCAGTGCTTGAAGACTGGGGTGCAGAAGGATCATTGCAGAGAGCAGAGGTTGGAGACTGAGGTGCGGAATTATTGTTGAAGAGAGCAGAGGTTGGAGACTATGGTGGAGAAAGATACTTACAGAGAGCAGATGTTGGAGACTGGGGTGCAGAAGGACAGTTACTGAAAGCACAGGTTGGAGACTGTGGTGCAGAAGAAATGTTGCAGAGAGTAGAGTTTGGAGACTGGGGTACAGAAGAACTGATACAGAAAGCAGACTTTGGAGACTGTGGTGCAGAAGGACTGTTGCAGAGAACAGAGTTTGGAGACTGGGGGGCAGAATTACCGATGCAGAGAGCTGAATTTGTAGATTTAGGTGCCTAAGATTGTTACAGAGAGCAGAGGTTGGATACTGGGGTGCATATGGACTGTTACAGAGAGCAGAGGTTGGAGACTGAGGTGCAGAAGAATCTTACAGAGAGCAGAGGTTGGAGACTAGGGTTCAGAATAACTGTTACATATAGTAGAGGTTGGAAAAGGGTGCAGATAGATTGTTGCAGAGAGAAGAGGTTGGAGACTGGGGTGTAGAAGGCCCATTGCAGAGAGCAGAGGTCGGAACCTGGGGAGAAGAAGGATCATTGCAGAGAGCAGATGTTGGAGACTGGGGTGCAGAAGGTCTGTTACAGAGAGCAGAGTTTGGAGACTGAGGTGCAGAAATACTGTTACAGAGCGCAGAGTTTGGAGACTTGGTTGCAGAATGATTGTTGCAGAGAGCAGAATTTTCAGACTTAGGTGCAGAAGGACTGTTGCAGAGAGCAGATGTTCGAGAGTGGGGTGCAGAAGGACTCTTTCAGAGAGCAGAACTTGGAGAATGGGGTGCAGAAGGATTCTTGCAGGGAGTAGAGGTTGGAGACTGGGGTGCAGAAGGCCTGTTGCAGATATCACATTTTGGAGACTGGTGTGCAGAAAGATATTATAGAGAGCAGAGTTTGGAGACTGAGGTGTAGAAGGATATTATAGAGAGCAGAGTTTGGAGACTGAGGTGTAGAAGGACTGTTGCAGAGAGCAGAGGTTGGAGACTGGGGTGCAGAATAACTGATATTGAAAGTAGAGTTTGGAGTCTCGGGTGCAGAAGGACCATTACAGACAGCAGAGTTTGAAGCCTGCAGTACAGAAGGACTGTTACAGAGAGCAGAGTTTGGAGCCTGGGGTGTACAAAGACTTTTGCTTAGAACAGAAATTGGAGACTGGGGTGCAGAAGGACTGTTGCAGAGAGCAGAAGTTGGAGACTGAGGTGCAGAAGGATCGTTGCAGAGAGCAGAGTTTTCAGATTTAGGTGCAGAAGGACTGTTGCAGAGAGCAGATGTTCAGGAATGGGGTGCATAAAGAGTGTTTCAGAGAGCAATCCTTGGAGACTGGGGTGGAGAAGGATCCTTTCAGGGAGCAGAGGTTGTAGACTGGGGTGCAGAAGACTGTTATAGAGAGCAGAGGATTTAGACTGGGGTGCAGAAGGCCTGGTACAGTGAGCAGAGCTTTGACACTGGGGTGCAGAATGATTGCTGATAGCTGGTGAGCCTCCTTCTGGACACCTTCTTTTCCGCACAGTTTATCAGGACCTCTCTCCTTACCCTGCTCACTTTTGGCTTTATGAGCACCTGTGACTTCCACAGTCACTCTAAGCCATGACTCCCAAGCCTATCTCCTGGGAACCTGTCCCGCTGCCTCCTGGAAACTCCTTGAGAAGACCCTGCAGGTACCCAGATTCCTTGCCCAAACTCCTTCTCTTTATTCCTCTCCCCAGACAGGCTCCTACTCATTTTTTTTATGTTTTAATGAGTGATCCCACTGCCACTCATCTACCCCACCGACCAGGTGCCCTCTTGTGTCCTTGTCACAAGGACTTTAAAGTGCTTTACCCAGGGCTTCTCTTCAGAGCTTTTTCCTAAGCTCCAAATATCACATCTTCAGTTACCAGATATTTCCTTTTAATCTTGTTTTGGCACCCGATTTATCTCAGAGACTACATGAAGGTATTCTAACCAAAGCACATGGACTGTAGAGACTATTATGGCTTAGAAATAAGGTATCCCCCCACCAAAAGCTCATGGTCAGCCACAGTAGCAGTGTTCAGAGGTGAAATGATTAGACTGTGAGACTTGTGACCTAATCTGTAGATCCATCCATTTTGTGGGTTAATTATCTGAAAGGCCCACTGTACTGAGAGGAGTGTGGGCAGGTGGAGTGTGGCCAGGGACATGCCCTGGGGAATCACATCTTGTCCCCTGCCAACTGTCTCCTCCTGTCCCCTCCCCCGCCCCAACCTTCTGGCTGTCATAAGCTAGGGACGCTTCCCCCCTTGTTCCCTTTCACCTTGGCATCCCACCTCATCTCAGGCTGGCAGCAATGGGTCAGCTGGCTTCAGACCAAACCTCCAAGCCAGGAGGCAAGAGTGCATCTCCCCCTCCGGGTTGTTCTGGTCAGGCCTGTGGTAACTGTGGCAACCATGGACTGACCCAGGGAGTAGGTGTTATGAGTGGATTGGACCCACAACCGTTTCCTAAATCCACAGATTCTGTCATTTTCAGAGCTCAAGCCATTTCCTTCTGGATGGCCTGTTTCCAGCCTGCCCTCACCTAGAATGCGGTCTACTAGTGATTATTGAGATTCTCCAGCTTTCCTGGCCCTGCCCATTTGCACACCACAGCTAGCTCCTAAGCAGCCAGACCCATGGACCTCCTGCTGCCAACTGAGGAGAGAAGAGAGATTTTCTGAGGACCCTGTTAGAAGTCCACTCTTATTTTTTTTAAAGACCACACTCAGAGGGCATGTTTCAGGCAGTCCTCAACATGCGTCTTTGAGAAATCAGACTCACAATGATTTTTGTAATTCTCTCCCAGGCTCCAATAACCACCGCTCTACTCCCCACTTCTCTGAGATCAACTTTTTAGCTTCCAAAAAGAAGTGAAAAACTGCTATCTCTTTTTATGTGTCTGGCTTATTTCACTTAATATAGTGTCTCCCATGAGATAGTTTTAAATAGAAACTGCACAACAAATTCTTTTATGTCAGATTTAAATTTTAATCTGAAGAGATAATTTAAAATGGTCACATATGTTTATGTAGGAAAATGTTCATTAAAATATTTATAGGACTGAAGATTATCTGAATGTTTAGCCCAAGGGGAGAGATTAAGTTAATTTAAGAGAGATGTAAGCTTATTGATCATCTCAATAGATGCAGAAAAAGCATTTAACAAAATATAGCACCCCTACCTGTCAAAACAGTAGAAACACGAGCTACAGAAGGAACTTTGTAAAAGCATTGTAAAAGCTATCTATGCTAAACCCAAGGCAGCATCATACTAAGTGGAGAAAGGTTGAAAGCATTCACTCTAAAAACTCGAAGAAGACAGGGTGCCCCCTCTTTCACCACTTCTATTCAACTTCATCTTTGAAATTGCCAGAGCCATTGGATAAAAGAAAGAAATTAAAGGTATACAAATAATTCAAGAAGAATTCAAATCTCACGCTTTGCTGATAGGATCATGTCATCTTCTTAAATTTTTTATTAAAGCATAATAGTTATACATAGAAGTTGGGTTGATTTGAAAAAGATCCTACGTGCTTGGAATCTGATTTACTCCATTCAGTCCCCACCCCCCATTTCCCTCCCCTTCTTGCCCCCATTCTCTTTTCTCTACTAATCTTTCTTTGGGTCATTTATCTGTTAATTTCTGTCTGGTGCTTTCTACATATACATACAGGTGCAGTCCCCTCTGGTAGACTTCCATGTGCACATAACTTTATCTGCGAAAAAAACTTTCACATTTCCTTTCTTCCCAAACCTCTCCTCCCTCTCATTCTCCTTCTACTTCACTGATATTCCCTGTATACTTAAGATAGCCAGTCCAACCCCACTTCATCAACTTTTTTGCTCTATTTTGCTCTGGCCCTGATAATTTCAGCATTGTACAGGAATAGTTAACTTCTGCCTTTCCGAACACAGAGATCAAGATTGATGTAAAATGAGAAAAACTCTACATTGGGAAACACTGAAGGCAACACTGACTGCTTCTGCAGATGATAACTCTGCTTTGTAAATTTTTTTCTTAACATTTGCAATGAAAATGAACTTCTCCAAAAATCCTATGTTTACATAAAAGGACAACAGGAGACAGAGATTACTGAGACAGTGAGAAATGACTTCACACCATGATGAGGTCAAATGGCTTTCTGTTGGATTCTAGCAATTCTCTGGTTACTCCCACCCACCATCACCCCTGCAAATGTGTGCGGCTCCATGGGTCTGATTCCCTGAGACCAGTCCCACAAGTTATCAGTCTCCAGGCTGCTTTTCATTCGATATTATTTGCCATGTTGTTGCAGATTAACAAGCCTGTTTGGGGTGCTCTCAGTCCATTCTCATCATGGTCTCTTTTTCTCTGTTTTGTAGCTATGACAACATTGGAAATGAGCAATCAATCATTTGTCACTGAATTCATCTTTTTGGGATTTTCCAACCACTCCAACCTACAGGGCTGGTTCTTCCTGCTCTTTCTGGTCATTTACCTGACCACTCTCCTGGGAAACATGCTCATAATAGTGGCCACCAGGGTCAGTCCTGCTCTCCACACTTCAATATACTTTTTCCTCAGCAATTTGAGGTTCTTGGACATCTGCTACACATCCACCACCCTCCCAGTACTGCTGGTGAACTTATTCTGGGAGAAGAAGGCCATTTCTTATGAGGGCTGCCTTTCCCAGATCTTCTTTTTGGTGACAAGTGCTGACACAGAAGGCGTCTTACTGGCTGTGTGGCCAGTATGACTGCTGTGTGGCCACCTGCCGTCCTCCCTAGGATCCAGTCATCATGAGAATGAAGGTCTGTGTTGGCCTGGTGACTGGGTCCTGGCTGTGTGGGCTGGTGAATTTGGTCACACACATGATGCTGGCCATCACACTCACTCTGTGTGGCCCCCACCAGATCAGCCACTTTCTCTGTGACACCCCATTGCTCCTAAAGCTCTCCTGCTCAGACACCTCTGTCAACGAGTCTGCGCTCCATGTTGTCAGTGCCACCATGAGCCTGAGCCCCTGCCTCTTCACTGCAGGCTCCTACACACTCATCATGGTGGCCATTCTGGAGATTCCCTCTGCCTATGGCAGAAAGAAGGCCTTCTCCACCTGTACATCCCCCCTCACTGTTGTGGTGGTTTTCTATGGAACAGCCAACTTCCACTATGACAGGCCCAGAGAAGGCTGGACACAGACAACCTTGTCTCTGTGCTCTTCTGTGTGGTGACCCCCATGTTGAAGCCCATCATTCACAGTCTGAGAAGCAACGAGGTCCAGATTGCCCTGAGGAAGCTGGCTGGGAGACAGACTGTATAGTGAGATTAGAACTAGATAATGGTTTCACTCTAGGAAATGTCTTAGTTGTAGAAATATGTGAACTCTTCAGCAGCAATTAAAAGAGCACTCTCTCTGTACACAGTGTCTCATGACCACTGTGGTTCCCCTCCAACCAGGGGAAGCACACTGTGCTAAGATTGTGACACATTGTGACCTCACCTGGGTTCTCTAATCCACAGGTATTTCAGAATATTTTATTACTTTTCTCTCCAAAAAAAGCTTATACCCAAAGCAATCACCTTTCCTCCAATATTGCAGCTCTAGCCAACACTAGTGAATGTGAAGTGCTATGTGCAATGTGACTTTGACTTGCATTTTCCTAATGGATCTTGATTCTAAGTTTTAAATAAACACCATTTCTGTGTTTCTCCTTCACATGTGGATAGACCCATGTATACACTCGAGTTTCTGTGGATATTTTTAATGAAGTAATACCATATACACCTTTTTTATCATTACCATTTTGATGGCATTTATATAATGACCTATCGTAGCAACATTTATATAATGACCTATCTGGTGCAGATATCTGCACCAGAACCACTGAACAGAAATATCCTCTCGCCTCTGTCAAGTATCTGTTAGATCCTTTAGGTCCCACACAGTACCATCTTTAAAGAATCTTTTAAAAATTCTGCTCCATGGATGTACTTGACAGACCTTCTTCATTCTTCAAACCTTTACTGAGTGCACATTTACACAAGGTGTTGCCCTAGTGTTTAGTAAACAATTGAGAGGCCCAACTAGGACCTCAAGGAGCGCATATTCAAGATGGAATGAGGGGCTTTGAAAAGTATTAAGTGCTCCATTTCCAGAGCTGCCCAAGGTAACACTAAGGGAACATAATGATAATTTGTAGATTACATAGAATTGTTACCAAGTTTCCTGCACATATTGAGTTCATCTTCCCATTAGATTGTAAGTTGGTTGAAGGACAGTGTCTGAGACCAGCTCCAACAGGGGGTCTCAGGAGATGAACGTATGCTTAAGAGTCGGTGAAAGAGGGGGTGGAAAAACAACACAGACACCAAAGTGAAGGTGTTGATCCCAATCATTACTTGTGAAGTTGATCATATATACTTTTCATTTTGGCAGGCTTACAGTACTTTGTGGTTACAAAACAGGAATCATTATTAAAACAAAACAAAATATTACGTAGCTACAATTAGAATAGTAGAATGTATCTTGGCTTATGCATAAGCAAGCATTTGTACTTTCAGTTCGAGTTTTGCTTTGAGCTGTTTCTGCTTAGTTAACTTTTTTTTTTGATTGTTCAACACATTACAGAGTTCATGATATATCATTTTTCATACATTTGACTCAATTGGGTTTTGAACTCCCCAAATACATAATGCAGACTCACTTCTGTTACATACTCACATTTTTACATAATGGCATATTAGTGACTGTTTTATTCTGCTATATTTCCTATCCCCTACTATCCCCCCTCCCCTCCCCTTCCCTCCCATCTTCCCTCTCTACCTCCTCTGCTGTTGTTCAATTCTCTTCCCTTTTTCCCCCTCCCCCTTTCCCCTCATAACCTCTTATAATCCTGTGTATCAGTGAAGGTCTCCTACCATTTCCATATATTTTCCCTTCTCTCTTCCTTTCTCTCCCCCCATTCGTCTTAGTTTACTGTTAGTCTATTCCTCATGCTCTTCCTTTCTGTTCTATTCTTAGTGGCTCTCTTTATATCAAATAAGACATTTGACATTTGCTTTTTAGGGCTTGGCTAGCTTCACTTAGCATAATCTGCTCTAATGCCATCCATTTCCCTGCAAATTATATAATTTTGTCATTTCTTAGTGCTGCATAATACTCCATTGTGTATAGCTGCCACAATTTTTTTATCCAATCATCTATTAAAGGGCATCTAGGTTGGTTTCACAGTCTAGCTATTGTGAATTTTGCTGCTATAATCATTGATGTGGCCGTATCCATATAGTGCACTCTTTTAAGGTCTTCAGGGAATAGTCCAAGAAGGGCAATAGCTGGGTCAAATGGTAGATCCATTCCCAGCTTTCCCAGGAATCTCCATACTGCTTTCCAAATTGGCCTCACCATTTTTCAGTCCCACCTGCAGTGTACAAGTGTGCCCTTTTCCCCACATCCTCGCCAACACTTATTGTTGTTTGACTTCATAATGGCTGCCAATCTTACAGGAGTGAAATGGTATCTTAGGGTGGTTTTGATTTGCATTTATCTGATTGCTAGATATGGTGAGCATTTTCTCATGTGCTTGTGGATTGATTGTATGTTCTCCTCTGAGAAGTGTCTGTTCAGGTCCTTGGCCCATTTGTTGATTGGATTATTTGTTATCTTATTGTTTAACTTTTTGAGTTCTTTGTACATTCTGGATATTAGGGCTCTATCTGAGGAGTGAGGGGTAAAAATTTGTTCCCAGAATGTAGTCTCTCTATTTACCTCTTTTATTGTTTCTCTTGCTGAGAAAAAAATTTTTAGTTTAAGTAGGTCCCATTTGTTTATTCTTGTTATTAACTCTTGGGCTACAGGCGTTCTATTAAGGAATTTGGAGCCTGACCCCACAATATGTAGATTGTAGCCAACTTTTCCTTTTATCAGACGCAGTGTCTCTGTTTTTATATCTAGCTCCTTGATCCATTTTGTGTTAACTTTTGTGGCTGGCGAGAGAAAGGGATTCAATTTAATTTTGTTGCATATGGATTTCCAATTTTCCCAACACCATTTGTTGAAGATGCTATCCTTCCTCCATTGCATGTTTTTAGCCCCTTTATCAAATATATGATAGTTGAAACTTTGTGGATTAGTCTCTGTGTCCTCTATTCTGTACCATTGGTCCACCTGCCTGTTTTGGTACCAGTACCATTCTGTTTTTGTTACTATTGCTTTGTAGTAAAGTTTGAGATCTGGTATCGCTATACTTCCAGATTCACACTTCCTGCTTAGAATTGCTTTTGCTATTCTGGGTCTTTTGTTTTTCCATAAGAATTTCATGATTGCTTTTATCTATTTCTACAAGAAATGCCTTTGGGATTCTGATTGGCATCGCATTAAACCTGTAGAGAACTTTGTGTAATATCGCCATTTTGATGACGTTAGTTCTGCCTATCCATGAACAGGGTACATTTTTCCATCTTCTGAGATCTTCTTCTATCTCTCTCTTTAGGGTTCTGTAGTTTTCATTGTATAAATTTTTCACCTCTTTTGTTAGGTTGATTCCCAAGCATCTTATTTTCTTTGAGGATATTGTGAATGGAGTGGTTTTCCTTATTTCAATTTCAGAGGTTTTGTTGCTTATATACAGGAATGCCTTTGATTTGTGCGTGTTGATTTTATACCCTGCCACTTTGCTGAATTCATTTATTAACTCTAGCAGCTTCTTTGTAGATCCTTTTGGGTCTGTTAAGTAAATTATCATGTCATCCGCAAATAGCGATAATTTAATTTCTTTTTTTCCTATTTTTATGCCTTTAATTTCTTTTGTCTGTCTAATTGCTCTGGCTAGTACTTCGAGAACTAAATTAAATAGAAGTGGTGATAGAGGACATCCCTGTCTTGTTCCAGATTTTAGAGGGAATGCCTTCAGTTTTTCTCTGTTTAGGATGATGCTAGCCTGAGGTTTAGCATATATAGCTTTCCCAATGTTGAGGTAAGTTCCTGTTATCCCTAGTTTTTCTAATGTTTTGAACATAAAGGGATGCTGTATTTTGTCAAATGCTTTTTCTGCATCTATCAAGATGATCATATGGTTCTTGTCTTTAAGCCTATTGATGTGGTGAATAGCACTTATTGATTTCCATATATTGAACCAGCCTTGCATCCCAGGGATGAATCCTACTTGATCATGGTGCACAAGTTTTCTGATATGTTTTTGTATTCGATTCGCCAGAATTTTATTGAGAATTTTTGCATCCAAGTTCATTAGAGATATTGGTCTTTAGTTTTCTTTCTTTGAAGTGTCTTTGTCTGGTTTTGGGATCAGAGTGATGTTGGCCTCATAGAATAAATTTGGAAGAGCTCCTTCTTATTCTATTTCTTGAAATAGTTTGAAAAGTATTGGTATTAATTCTTCTTTGAAGGTATTGTAAACTCCACTGTATACCGATCTGCTCCAGGGCTTTTCTTGGTTGGTAGTCTTTTGATGGCTTCTTCTATTTCTTCCTTTGTTATTGGTCTGTTTAAATTGTGTGTGTCTTCCTGTCTCAATCTGGGCAAATCATATGCCTTAAAAAATTTATCGATATCTTCGCTAACTTCTATTTTATTAGAATATAGGGTTTCAAAATACTTTCTAATTATCTTCTGTATTTCTGTAGTGTCTGTTGTAATATTGCCTTTTTCATCCCGTATATTAGTAATTTGAGTTCTCTCTCTTCTTCTTTTTGTTAGCATAGCTAAAGGCTTGTCTATCTTATTTATTTTTTCAAAGAACCAACTTTTAGTTTTATCAATTTTTTCAATGGTTTTTTTGTTTCAATTTTGTTTATTTCTGCTCTAATTTTAATTATTTCTTGTCTTCTACTACAATTGCTGTTTTGTTCTTCCTTTTCTAGGTTTTTGAGGTGTAATGTGAGTTCATTTATTTGTTGGTTTTTTTTTTTTTTTGATGAAAGAACTCCATGAAATGAATTTCCCTCTTAAAACTGCTTTCATTGTGTCCCATAGATTCAGGTATGTTGTGTCTGTATTATCATTTGACTCTAAGAATTTTTTTTATCTCTTCCTTTATGTCTTCTGTAACCCATTGATCATTCAATAACATATTGTTCATTTTCCATGTGGTGTAGGATTTTTCCTTCCTTTTTTTATTATTATTATTTTTTTAAAATTTTTTTTATTGTTGGTCATTCAAAAAATTACACAGTTCTTAATACATCATCTTTCACAGTTTGATTCAAGTGGGTTATGAACTCCCAACGTTACTCCATATACAGATTGCTGTATCACTTTGCGGAGAGCACAGGTTTGAGATTTGTGTGCAGAAGCACTGTTGCAGAGAGTAGAGGTTGAAGACTCCCTTTCAGTAGGACTGTTACAGAGGCAGAGTTTGGAGACTTTGGTGCAGAAGAACTTTTAAAGAGAGCAGAGTTTGGATACTGGGGTGAAGAAGAACTGCTACAAAGAGCAGAGTTTGTAGACTGAGGTGCAGAAGGACTGTTACAGAGAGCAGATGTTGGAGATTGGGGTGCAGATGGACTGATACAAAAAGCAGAGTTTGGAGACTCCGGTGTAGAAGGACTGATGCAGACAGCAGAGGTTGGATAATGGAGTGCAAAAGGCCTGTTACACAGAGCAGAGGTTGGAGACTGGGGTGCAGATGGACTGTTACAAACAGCAGAGTTTGGAGACAGGGTTGCAGAAGGATCATAAAGAGAGAAGATTTTGGAGACTGTGGTACAGCAGGACTGTTATAGAGAGAAGAGGTTGGAGACTGGTGTGCAGAATGATTGTTGCAGAGAACAGAGTTTTCAGACTGAGGTGCAGTAGGACTGTTGCAGAGAGCAGATATTGGAGACTGGGGTGCAGAAGGACTGTTGCAGAGAGCAGAGGTTGGAGACTGTCATTTAGACGGATTGTTATAGCGACCAGAGGTTTGAGACCGGCGTGCAGAAGGACTGTTACAGAGAACAGAGGTTGTAGAAGGTGTGCAGAAGGACTGTTCAAGAGGGCAGAGTTTACAAATTGGGTTGCAGAAGGATCTTACAGAGAGAATATGTTGGAGACTGAGGTTCAGAAGGACTGTTACAGAGAGTAGAGTTTAGAGACTGAGGTCCAGAAGGACCGTTGTAGAGAGCAGTGTTTGGAGACTGAGGTTCAGAAGGACTTATACAGAAAGCAGAGGTTGAAGACTGGGGAGCAGAAGAAGCGTTAGAGAGAGCAGATTTTGGAGACTGCACTACAGGAGGACTGTTACATAGAGCAGAGGTTGAAGACTGGTGTGGAGAAGGACTGTTTCAGAGTTCAGACCTTGGAGTCTGGGGTGCAGTAGAACTGTTGCAGAGAGCATAACTTGGAGACTGGGGTGCAGAAGAACTGTTGCAGAGAGCAGAGGTTGGAGACAGAGGTGCAGAAGGAATGTTACAGAGAGAAGAGGTTGGAAACTGTGGTGCACAAGGAATGATACAGAAAAGAGAGGTTGAAGACTGGGGTGCAGAAGGATCGTTGCAGACAGCAGAGGTTGAGGACTGCGGTACAGAAGGACTGTTACAGAGAGCAGAAGTTGGAGACTGGGGAGCAGAAGGACTGTTTCAGAAAGTAGAGGTTGGAGACTGGTGAGCAGAAGGACTGTTACAGAGAGCAGAGGCTGGATTCTGGGGAGCAGAAGGAATGTTACAGAGAGCAGATTTGGAAACTAGGGTGCTAAAGGATCTTACACAGAGCAGAGGTTGGAGGCTGGGGTGCAGAAGCACTGTTACAGAGAGCGAATTTTGGAGACTGAGGTGCAGAAGGACTGTTACAGAAAGTAGATTTGGGAGACTGGTGTGCACAAAGATAGTTGCAGAGAGCAGAATTTTCACACTGAGCTTCAGGTAGACTGTTGCAGACGGCAGATGTTGAAGACTGGGGTGCAGAAAAACTTTTTTAGAGAGCACATGTTGGAGCCTGGGGTGCAAAAGGATCATTGCAGAGGACAGAGGTTGAAGACTGGGGTGCAGAAAGATCATTACAGGTAGCAGAGTTTGGAGTCTGCGGGACAGAAAGACTGTTACAGAGAGCAGAGGTTGGAGACCGGGGTTCAGAAGAACTTCTACACAGAGCAGAGTTTTTAGACAAGGTTGCAAAAGGATCTTACAAAGACCAGAGTTTGTAGACCAAGGTTCAGAAGGACTGTTATGGAGAACAGAGGTTGGAGACTGTGGTGCAGAAGGACCATTGCAGAGATCAGAGTTTGGTAACTGAGGTGAAGAGGATTGTTACAGAGAACAGAAGTTGGCGCCTGAAGTGCAGAAGGACTGTTGCAGAGAGTAGAGTTTGGAGACTTGGGCTTACAAGCAGCGTTGCAGAGAGCAGAGGTTGGAGACTGGGGTGCAGAAGGACTGTTATAGAGAGCAGAGTTTGGAGACAGGGTTGCAGAAGGATCTTACAGAGAGCAGAGTTTCAAGACTGAGGTGCAACGGGACTATAACAGAGAGCAGAGTTTGAAGACTGAGTTTCAGTAGGATTGTTGCAGAGAGCAGAGGTTGCAGACAGGGGTGCAGAAAGACTGTTGCATAGAGCAGATGGTGGATACTGGGGTGCAGAAGGATCATTGCAGAGAGCAGAGGTTGGAGACTGGGGTGCAGAAGGACTGTTGCAGAGAGCAGATGTTGGAGACTGGTGTGCAGAAGGATCTTTGCAGACAGCAGAAGTTTGAGACTGGGGTGCAGAAGGAGTGTTACAGAGAGTAGATTTTCGAGACTGAGGTTCAGATAGATCGATGCAGAGAGCTGAGTTTGGAGACTGAGGTGCAAAAGGACTGTTGAAGAGAGTAGAGGTGGGAGATTTGGGTGCAAAAGGCAGGTTACAGATAGCAGAGGTTGGAGACTGTGGTGCAGAAGGATCATTGTAGAGAGCAAAATTTTGAGACTGGGGTGCAGAAGGATTGTTATAAAGAACAGAGGTTGGAGACCTTGGTGCAGAAGGCCTGTTATGGACAGCAGCGTTTTGACAAGGAGTTCAGAAGTACATTTAAAAAGAGTAGTTTTTGGAGACTGAGGTGCAGAAGGACCATTGTAGAGAGCAGAGGTTGAAGACTGAGGTGCAGAAAAATTGTTACAGAGAGCAGATGTTGGAGTCTGGGTTGAAGAGGGACTGTTGCAGAGAGCACAGGCTGGACACTGGGGTGTATATGGACTGTAGCCGAGAGCACAGGTTCACATTGGGGTGCAGAAAAACTGTTGCAGAGAGCAGAGGTTGGAGACTGGGTTACATTACGACTGTTATAGAGGCAGAGGTAAGAGATTTGGTGCGGAAGGACTGTTGCAGAAAGCAGAGTTTGTAGACTGAGGTGCAGAAAGACTCTTACAGAGAGCAGATGTTGGAAATTGTGGTGCAGATGGAGTCATACAGTAAGCAGAGTTTGGAGACTGGGGTTCGGACGGACTGTTGAAGAGAGCAGAGTTTGTAGACTGAGGTTAAGAAGCACTATTACAGAGAAGAGAGATTGGAGAATGGGGTGCAAAAGGCCTGTTACAGAGAGCAGAGTTTGGAGACTGGGATGCAGAAGGACTGTTACAGAGAGAAGAGTTTTGAGACTGTGGTGAAGAAGGATCTTTGCAGAGAACAAAGTTTTCAGACTGAGGTGCAGAAGGTCTGTTGCAGAGAGCAGAGTTTGGAGACTGAGGTGCAGAAGGAGTGTTACAGAGAGCAGAGATTGGAGACTTGGGTGCAGAAGGACTGTTACATAGAGCAGATTTTTGAGACTGCACTAAAGGAGGACTGTTACAGAGAGCAGAGTTTGAAGACTGGGGTGCAGAATGACTGTTGCAGAGAGCAGATGTTGGAGACTGAGGTGGAGAAGGACTGTTACAGAGATCAGACGTTGGAGACTGAGGTGCAGAAGGATTGTTACAGAGAGCAGAGTTTGGATACTGGGGTGCAGAAGAACTGCTACAAAGAGCAGAGTTTGGAGACTGGGATGAAAAATGATCTTCCAGAGAGCAGAGTCTGGAGACTAGGGTGCAGAAGGACTTTTGCAGAGAGCAGAAGTTTCAGACTGAGGCTTAGAAGGACTGTTACAGAGAGCAGAGGTTGGAAATTAGAGTGCAGACGGACCGTTATAGAGAGAAGAGGTTGAAGATTTCCGTACAAAAGGACTGTTACAGAGAGCAGAGTATGGAGACTGGGGTTCAGAAGGACCATTGCAGAGATCAGATGTGGGAGTCTGGGGTGCAGAAGGACTATTACAGAGAGCAGACGTTGGATACAGAGGTGCAGAACTATTGTTACAGAGAGCAGATTTGGAGACTGGGATGCAGAAGGACAATTACAGAGAGCAAAGGATGGAGACTGAGGTGCAGAAGGACTTTTACAGAGAGAAGAGGTTGGAGACTGAGGTGCAGAAACATCGTTGCAAAGAGAAGAGTTTGGAGACTGGGGTTCAGAAGGACTGTTACAGAAAGCAGAGGATGGCAACTGGGGAGCAGATGGACCGTTACAAAGAGAAGAGGTTGGAGACTGTGATACAAAAGGACTTTTACAGAGAGCAGTGTTTGGAGACTGGGTAGAAGAAGAATCGTTGCAGAGAGCAGATGTTGGAGACTGGGGTGCAGAAGGCCTATTACACAGAGAATAGTTTGAAGACTGGAGTGCAGAAGGCCTGTTACAGAGAGCAGGGTTTGGAGACTGTTGTGCAGAAGACTCTTACAGAGAGCAGCGTTTGGAGAATGGGTTGCAGAAGGATATTATGGAGAGCAGAGTTTGGAGACTGAGGTGCAGAAGGACTGTTACAGAGAGCAGAGGTTGGAGACTGAGGTGCAGAAGAACTTTTCCAGAGAGTAGAGGGTGAAGACTGGGGTGCAGAAGGAGTGTTACAGAGAGCAGAGTTTGGAGATTGGGGTGCAGAAGGACTGTTACTAGAGCAGAGGTTGGAGACAGGGGTGAAGAAGGACTGTCAGAGATCAGAGTTTGGAAACTGAGGTGCAGAAGGACTGTTACAGAAAGAAGATTTTGGAAACTGGGATGTAGAAGGACCGTTGCAGAAAGCAGAGGTTGGAGCCTGGGGAAAAGAAGGATCGTTGCAGAGAGCAGATGTTGGAGACTGGGGTGCAGAAGGACTATTAAAGAGAGCAGAGGTTTGAGACTGAGGTGCAGAAAGATCATTTCTGAGTGCAGAGGTTTGAGAGAGACAGGGGTGCAGAAGGATCGCTACAGAGAGCAGAGTTTTGAGACCGGGGTGCAGTAAGATAGTTATGGAGAGCACAGGTGGGAGCCTGGGGTGCAGAAGAAATGTTCAAGAGAGTAGAGGTTGGAGACTGGGGTGCACAAGGACTGTAGCAGAGAGCAGAGTTTGGAGACTAGGGTGTAGAAGGACTGTTGCAGAGAGCAGACTTTGGAAACTGGGATGCAGAAGGATTGTTGCAGAGAGCAGATGTTGGAGACTGGTGTGTAGAAGGACTTTTGCACAGAGCAGACGTTTGATACTGGGGTGCAGAAGTTCTGTTGTGGAGAGCAGAATTTGGAGACTGAGGTGCAGAAGGACTGTTATAGAGAGCAGAGGTTTCAGACTGGGTTGCAGAATAACTGATACGAAAAGTAGAGTTTGTCTTTTCCTCATGCTCTTCCTTCCTGTTCTATTCTTAGTGGCTCTCTTTATATCAAAGAAGACATTTGACATTTGTTTTTTAGGGCTTGGCTAGCTTCACTTAGCATAATCTGCTCTAATGCAGAAGACCTGTTACAGAGAGCAGATTTTTGAGACTGGGGAATAGAAAAATTGTTACAGATAGCACAGTTTGAAGACTGGGGTTTAGAAAGATTGTTGCAGAGAGCAGGAGTTTCAGACTGTGGCTTAGAAGGACTGTTACAGAGAGCAGAGTTTGGAGTTTGTGGTGAAGAAGGACTGTGTCAGAAAACAGAGGTTGGCATTTGGGGTGCAGAAGTACCATTATAGAGAGAAGAGGTTGGAGACTGCGGTACAGAAGGACTGTTACAGTGAGAAGAGTTTGGAGACTGGGGTGCAGAAGGACTGTTACAGAGAGTAGACGTTGGAGACAGAGGTGCAATAGGATTGTTACAGAGAGCAGAGATTGGAGACTGGGGTACAGAAGGACCATTAAAAAGAGCAAAGAATGGAGACTGAGGTGCAGAAGAACTTTTACAGAGAGCAGAGTTTGGAGACTGAGGTGCAGAACGATCATTGCAGAGAGAAGAGTTTGGAGACTGGGGTGCTGAAGGACTGTTACAGAAAGCAGAGGTGGCCAGTTGGGGAGCAGATGGACCGTTACAAAAAGAAGAGTTTGGAGAATGCGAATCAAAAGGACTTGTACAGAGAGCAGAGTTTGGAGTCTGAATAGAAGAAGTATCGTTGCAGAGAGCACAGGTTGGAGACTGGGGTGCAGAAGAAATGTTGCAGAGAGCAGAGTTTGTAGACCTGGGTGCAGAAGGACTGATATAGAGAGAAGAGGTTGGAGACTGGGGTGCAGAAAGACCATTACAGATTGCAGAGGTTGGATACTGAGGTGCAGAAAAACTTTCACAGAGAGGAAAGGTTGGAGAAAGGGGTGCCAATGGATTCTTACAGAGAGCAGAGGATGGAGACTGGGGTGCAGAAGGAGTGTTACAGAGAGCAGAGTTTGGAGATTGGGGTTCAGAAGAACTGTTACAGAAAGCAGAGATTGGAGACTGTGGTGCAGAAGGCCTGTTACAGAAAGCAGAGTTTGGACATGAGGTGCAGAAAGATCGTTACAGAGAGCAGAGGTTGGACACTGATGTGAAGAAGGACTGTTACAGAGAGCAGAGCTTGGAGACTGGGGTGCAGAAGGACTGTTGAAGAGAGCAGAGGTTGGAGACTGGAATACAGAAAAATAGTTGCAGAGAGCAGAGGTTGGAGACTGAGGTTCAGAAGGATCTCCACAGAGAGCAGAGTTTGGAGACCGGGGTGCAGAAGGATAGTTACAGAGAGCACAGGTTGGAGACTGCGGTGCAGAAGAAATGTTGAAGAGAGATGAGGTTGGAGAGTGGGGTGCAGGAGGACTGTAGCAGAGAGCAGACGTTGGAGACTGGTGTGTAGAAGGACTGTTGCAGAGAGCAGACATTGGAGAATGGGATGCAGAAAGATCGTTGCAGAGAGCAGATGTTGGATACTGGGGTATAATAAGACGTTTTCAGAGAGCAGAGGTTGGAGACTGGGGTTCAGAATGACTGTTGCAGAGAGCAACAGAGGTTTGCAATTTGGGAGCAGATGGACTGTTACAAAGAGAAGAGGTTGGAGACTGCGATACAAAAGGTCTTTTTCAGAGAGCAGAGTTTGGAGACTGGGTAGAGGAAGGATCGTTGCAGAGAGCAGATGTTGGAGACTGGTGTATAGAAAAATTTTTGCAGAGAGCAGAAGTTGGAGACTGGGGTGCAGAAGGACTGTTGCAGAGAGAAGAGGTTTTAGACTGCGGTGCAGAATAACTGATATGGAAAGTAGAGTTTGGAGACTGGGTTGCAGAAGGACTGTTACAGAGAGCAGAGTTTGTAGCCTGGGTGCAGAAGGACTGCTGCAGAGAAGAGAGGTTGGATACTGGGGTGCAAAAGGGCCATTGCAGAGGGATGAGGCTGGAGACTTAGGTGCAGAATGACTGTTACAGGGAGAAAAGTTTGGAAAACGGGGTGCAGAAGGATCTTACAGAGAGCAGGATTTGAAGACTGGGGTGCAGTAGGACTGTTGCAGGGAGAAGAGGTTGAAGACTGGGGTGCAGAAGACTGGTTACAGAGAGCAGACTTTGGAGACTGAGTTGCAGAAGACCTCTTACGAAGAGCAGATGTTGGAGACTGGGGTGCATAAGGATTTTTACAGATAACACAGTTTGGAGACTGGGGTTAAGAAGGATTGTTGCAGACATCAGAAATTTCAGACTGAGGCTTTAAAGGTCTGTTACAGAGAGCAGAGGTTGGAGTCTGAGGTGCCGAAGAACTGTTTCAGAAAGCAGAAGTTGTCAATTAAGGTGCAGAAGGGTAGTTATAGAGAGTAGAGGTTGGAGACTGCGGTACAGAAGGACTGTTACACAGAGCAGAGTTTGGAGACTGGGGTGTAGAAGGACTGTTACTGAGAGCAGACCTTGGACACAGAGGTGTAGACGGATTATTACAGAGAGCAGAGATTGAATACTGGGGTGTAGAAATAGCATTACAGAGAGCAAAGATGGGAGACTGAGGTGCAGAAGGACTTTTACAGAGAGCAGAGTTAGGAGACTAAGGTGTAGAAAGATCGTTGCAGAGAGAAGAGTTTGGAGACTGGGGTGCAGAAGGACTGTTACAGAAAGCAGAGGTTGGCAATTGGGGAGCATATGGACCATTACAAAGAGAAGAGGGTGGAGACTGTGAAACAAAAGGACTTTTACAGAGAGCAAAGTTTTGAGACTGGGTAGAGAAAGGATCATTGCAGAGAGCAGATGTTGGAATCTGGGGGCAGAAAGACTGTTACAGAGAGCACAGGTTGGAGACTGGGGTGCAGAAGAAATATTGCAGAAAGCAGAGTTTGGAGACCTGTGTGCAGAAGGACTGATACAGAGAGAAGAGGTTGGAGACTGCTGCAGAAGGATCTTAAAAAGAGTAGAGGTTGGAGACTGCTGTGCAGAAGGACTGTTGCAGAGAGCAGAGGTTGGAGACTGGGGTGCAGTAGGACTGTTACAGATAGCATAGTTCGAGACTGGGTTGCAGAAGGATCTTACAGAGAGCATTTTGGAGACAGAGGTGCAGAAGAAGTGTTACAAGAGCAGAGGTTTAAGACTCGGTTGCTTAAGGATTGTTGCAGAGAGCAGCGTTTTCAGACTGAGGTGCAGAAGTACTGTTGCAGAGAGCACATGTTGGATCCTGGGTTGCAGAAGGATCATTGCAGAGAGCAGATGTTGGAGACTTGGGTTTAGAAGGCCTATTAAAAAGAGCAGAGTTATAATACTGGGGTACAGAAGGCCTGTTACAGAGAGCAGAGTTTAGAGATTGGGGTGCAGAAGGACTGTTACAGAGAGCAGAGTTTGGAGAATTGGTTGCAGAAGGATCTTACAGAGAGCAAAGTTTGAAGACTGAGGTGCAAAAGGACTTTTACAGATAGTAGAGTTTGGAGACTGAGGAGCAGAAGGAACGTTGTAGAGAGCAGAGGTTGGAGACTGATGTCCAGACGAATTGTTACAGAGATCACAGGGTAGAGACTGGAGTGCAGAAGGAGTGTTACAGAGAGCAGAGTTTGAAGATTGGGGTGCAGAAGAACTCTTACCAAGAGCAGAGTGTGGAGACTGGGGTGTAGAAGGACCATTACAGAGAGCAGAGTTTGGAGACTGCTGTACAGAAGGACTGTTACAGAGAGCAGAGGTTGGAGACTGGGGTTCTAAAGGATCATTGCAGAGAGCAGATGTTGTAGACTAGTGTGCAGAAGTATCTTACAGAGAGCATAAATTGGAGACTGAGCTGCATAAGTTCTGTTACAGAGACCAGTGGTTGAAGACTTGGGTGCAGAATGATCGTTGCAGAGATCAGAGGTTGGAGACTGAGGTTCAGAATGATCGTTGAGGAGAGCAGAGGTTGGAGACTATGGTGTAGAACTATACTTACAGAGAGCAGTAAGCCTGTTACAGAGAGCAGATGTTGGAGACTGTGGTGCAGAAGGACAGTTACAGAGAGAATAGGTTGGAGACTGGGGTTCAGAAGAAATGTTGCAGAGATTAGAGGTTGGAGACTAGGTTGCAGAAGGACTGTTACAGAGAGCAGAGGTTTTAGACTGAGGTTCAGAAGGACTGTTACAGAGAGCAGAGGTTGTAGACTGGGGTACAGAAGAACTAATACAGAAAGCAGACTTTGGAGACTGTGTTGCAGAAGGATTGTTGCAGAGAACAGAGTTTGGAGACTGGGGTGCAGAAGGACCGATGCAGAGAGCTGAAGTTGGAGATTTACGTGCCTAAGATTGTTACAGAGAGCAGAGGTTGGATACTGGGGTGCATATAGACTGTTACAGAGAGTAGAGTTTGGAGACTGAGGTGCAGAAGAATCTTACAGAGAGCACAGGTTAGAGACCTGGGTGCAGAATAACTGTTGCAGAGAGTAGAGGTTGGAAACTGAGGTGCAGATAGATCGTTGCAGAGAGAAGAGGTAGGAGACTGGAGTGCAGAAGGCCTGTTCCAGAGAGCAGAGTTTGGAAACTGGAGTGCAGAAGGCGTTTTACAGAGAGCAGATGTTGAAGACTCGGGTGCAGAAAGACTGTTACAGATAGCACAGTTCGGAGACTGGGGTACAGAAGGATCGTTGCAGAGAGCAGAGGTTTCATACTGAGGTGCAGATGGACTGTTACAGAGAGCATAAGTTGAGTCTGAGGTGCAGAAGCAGTATTATAGAAAGAAGAGGTTGGCAATTGGGGTTCAGAAGGACCATTACAGAGAGAAGAGATTGGAGACTGCGGTACAGAAGGACTGTTACAGAGAGCAGAGTTTGGAGACTGGGTGCAGAAGGACCATTGCAGAGAGAAGAGGTTAGAGCCTGGGGAGAAGAAGGATCATTGCACAGAGGATATTTTGGAGACTGGGATGCAGAAAGACTGTTACAGAGAGCAGAGGTTGGAGACTGCAGTGCAGAAGACCTGTTACAGAGAGCATTGGTTGGAGACTGAGGTGCAGAATGATCATTACAGAGAGCAGAGGTTGGATACTGAGGTGCAGAAGGACTGTTACAGAGACCAGAGTTTGGAAATTGAGTTGCAGAAAGATTTTTTACAAAGAGCAGAGGTTAGAGACTGAGATGCAGAGGGACTGTTACAGAGAGCAGCGTTTGAAGACTGGGTGCAGAAGTATCGTTTCAGAGAGCAGAGGTTGGATACTGGGGTGCAGAAGGACAGTTACAGAGAGCATAAGTTGGATACTGGGGTGCAGAAGAAATGTTGCAGAGAGCATAGATTTGAGACTGGGGTGCAGAAGGACAGTTACAGAGAGCAGAGGTTGGAGACTGAGGTGCAGAATGACTGTTACAGAGAGCAGAGGTTGGATTCTGGGTTGCAGAACGACTGATACACAAAGCAGAGTTTGGATACTGGGGTGCGTAAGGACCGTTACAGAGAGCAGAGTTTGGAGTCTGAGGTATAGAAGGTCTGTTTCAAAGAGCAGAGGTTGGAGACTGGGTTGCATAAGGACTGTTGCAGAGAACAGAGGTTGGAGACTGGGGTGCAGAAGAACCGTTGCAGAGAGCAGAGTTTTGAGACTGGGATGCAGAAGGTTTGTTACAGAGAGCAGATGTTAGAGACTGGGGTGAAGAAGGACTGTTACAGAGAGCAGAGTTTGGAGACTGGTGTGCAGAAGGATATTATTGAGAGCAGAGTTGGAGACTAAGGTGCAGAAGGACTGCTACAGAGAGCAGAGATTGGAGACTGGGTTGCAGAATGATTGTTGCAGAGAGCAGAGTTTTCAGAATTAGGTTCAGAAGGACTGTTGCAGACAGCAGATGTTCGAGAGTGGGGTGCAGAAGGACTCTTTCAGAGAGCAGAACTTGGAGACTGGGTGCAGAAGTTTTCTTGCAGGGAGCAGAGGTTGGAGACTGGGGTGCAGAATGATTGTTGCAGAGACCAGAGTTTTCAGACTATGGTGCAGAAGGTCTGTTGGAGAGAGCAAATGTTCGAGACTGGGGTGCAGACAGAGTGTTCCCAAGAGCAGAACGTGGAGACTGGGATGGAAAAGGATTGTTGCAGGGAGCAGACGTTGTAGACTGGGGTGCAGAAGGACTCTTATAGAGAGCAGAGATTTTAGACTGGGGTGCAGAAGGCCCGGTACAGAGAGCAGAGCTTTGACATTGTGGTGCAGAATGATTGCTGATAGTGGTGAGCCTCCATCTGGACACCTTCTTTTTCCGCACAGTCCATCAGGCCCTCTCTCCTCACCCTGCTCTCTTTTGGCTTTATGAGCACCTGTGACTTCCACAGTCACTCTAAGCCATGACTCCCAGGCCTATCTCCTGAGAACCTGTCCCGCTGCCTCCTGGAATCTCCTTGGGAAGACCCCTCAGGTACCCAGACTCCAGGCCCAAACTCCTTTCCTTCTTTCCTCTCCCAAGACATGCTCCTTCTCATTTTTTTTTATGTTTTAATGAGTTATCCCACTGCCACTCAGCTACCCCACAGACCAGGTACCCTCTTGTGTCCTCGTCACCAGGATTTTAAAGTGCTCCACCCAGGGCTCCTTCTCAGAGCTTTTCCCCAAGCTCCAAATGTCACATCTTCAGTTACCAGATATTTCCTTTTAATCGTTTTTGGCACCTGATTACTCTCCCAGACGACATGAAGGTATTATAACCAAAGCACATGGACTGTAGAGAGTATTATGGCTTAGAAATAGGGTATCCCCCCACCAAAAGCACAGGGTCAGCCACAGTAGCAGTGTTCAGAGGTGAAATGATTAGACTGTGAGACTTGTTACCTAATCTGTGGATCCATCCATTTTGTGGGTTAATTATCTGAAAGGCCCAATGTACTGAGAGGAGTGTGGGCAGGTGGAATGTGGCCAGGGACATGCCCTGGAGAATCACATCTTGTCCCCTGCCAACTGTCTCCTCCTGTCCCCTCCCCCGCCTCAAACTTCTGGCTGCCATGAGCTAGGGACACTTCCCTTCTTGTTTTATTCCACCTCGGTGTCCCTCCTCATCTCAGGCCTGCAGCAATGGGTCAGCTGGCTTCAGACCAAACCTCCAAGCCAGGAGGCCAGAGTGCATCTCCCCCTCCGGGTTGTTCTGGTCAGGCCTGTGGTAACTGTGCAACCGTGGACTGACCCAGGGAGTAGGTGTTATGAGTGGATTGGACCCACAACCGTTTCCTAAATCCACAGATTCTGTCATTTTCAGAGCTCAAGACATTTCCTTCTGGATGGCCTGTTTCCAGCCTGCCCTCACCTAGAATGCGGTCTACTAGTGATTATGAGATTCTCCAGCCATCCTGGTTTTGCCCATTTGCACACGAAAGCTATCTCCTAGGCAGCCAGACCCATGGACCTCCTGCTGCCCACTGAGAAGAGAAGAGAGATTTTTTGAGGACCCTGTTAAAAATCCACTTTTATTTTTTTTTAAAGACCACACTCAGAGAGCATGTTGCAGGCAGTCCTTCATATGCGTCTTTGAGAAACCAGACTCACAATGATTTTTGTGATTCTCTCCCAGGCTCCAATAACCACCGCTCTACTCCCTACTTCTCTGAGATCAACTTTTTAGCTTCCAAAAAGAAGTGAAAAACTGCTATTTCTCTTTATGTGTCTGGCTTATTTCACTTAATATAATGTCTCCCATGAGCTAGTTTTAAATAGAAACTGCACAAGAAATTCTTTTATGTCAGATTTATATTTTATTCTGAAGAGATAATTCAAAATAGTCACATATGTTTATGTAGGAAAATGTTCATTAAAATATTTATAGGACTGGAGATGATCTGTATGTTTAGCCAAAGGGGAGAGATTAAGTTTATTTAAGAGAGATGTAAGTTTATTGATCATCTCAATAGATGCAGAAAAAGCATTTAACAAAATATAGCACAACTACTTTTCAAAACAGTAGAAACACTAGGGACAGAAGGAACTTTGTAAAAGCATTGTAAAAGCTATCTATGCTAAACCCAAGGCAGCATCATTCTAAGTGGAGAAAGGTTGAAAGCACTCACTCTAAAAACTGGAAGAAGACACGGTGCCCCCTCTTTCACCACTTCTATTCAAATTCATCATTGAAATTGCCAGAGCCATTGGACAAAAGAAAGAAATTAAAGGTATACAAATAGGTCAAGAAGAATTCAAATTTCACTTTTTGCTGAGAGGATTATGTCATCTTCTTAAATTTTTTATTAGAGCATAATAGTTATACATAGAATTTGGGTTGATTTGGAACAGATCCTACGTGCATAGAATCTGATTTACTCCATCAGTCCCCACCCCCCCATCTCCCTCCCCATCCCGCTCCCATTATCCTTTCTCTACTGATCTTTCTTGGGGTCATTTATCTGTTAATTTCTGTCTGGTGCTTTCTACATATACATACAGGTGCAGTCTCCTGTGGTAGACTTCCATGTGCACATAACATGATCTGCGTAAAGATCTTTCACATTCTCTCGCTTCACAAACCTCTACGCCCTCTCATTCTCCTTCTACTCCACTGATATTCCCTGTATACTTAAAATAGCCAGTCCAACCCCACTTCATCAACTTTTTTGCTCTATTTTGCTCTGGCCCTGATAATTTCAGCATTGTACAGGAATAGTTAACTTCTGCCTTTCCGAACACAGAGATCAAGATTGATGTAAAATGAGAAAAACTCTACATTGGAAAACACTGAAGGCAACACCGACTGCTTCTGCAGATGATGACTCTGCTTTGTAAATTTTTTTCTTAACATTTGCAATGAAAATGAACTTCTCCAAAAATCCTATGTTTACATAAAAGGACAACAGGAGACAGAGGTTACTGAGACAGTGAGAAATGACTTCACACCATGATGAGGTCGAATGGCTTTCTGTTGGATTCTAGCAATTCTCTGGTTACTCCCACCCACCATCACCCCTGCAAATGTGTGCGGCTCCATGGGTCTGATTCTCTGAGACCAGTCCCATAGGTTATCAGTCTCCAGGCTGCTTTTCATTCGATATTATTTGCCATGTTGCTGCAGATTAACAAGCCTGTTTGGGGTGCTCTCAGTCCATTCTCATCATGGTCTCTTTTTTCTCTGTTTTGTAGCTATGACAACATTGGAAATGAGCAATCAATCATTGTCACTGAATTCATTTTTTTGGGATTTTCCAACCACTCCAACCTACAGGGCTGATTCTTTTTGCTCTTTCTGGTCATTTACCTGACCACTCTCCTGGGGAACATGCTCATAATAGTGGCCACCAGGGTCAGTCCTGCTCTCCACACTCCAATGTACTTTTTCATCAGCAATTTGAGTTTCTTGGACATCTGCTACACATCCACCACCCTCCCAGTTCTGCTGGTGAACTTCTTCTAGGAGAAGAAGGCCATTTCTTATGAGGGCTGCCTTTCCCAGATCTTCTTTTGGGTGACAAGTGCTGACACAGAAGGCGTCTTACTGGCTGTGTGGCCAGTATGACTGCTGTGTGGCCACCTGCCGTCCTCCTCAGTACCCAGTCATCATGAATGTGAAGGTCTGTGTTGGCTTGGTGACTGGGTCCTGGCTGTGTGGGCTGGTGAATTTGGTCACACACACGGTGCTGGCCATCACACTCACTCTGTGTGGGCCCCACCAGTTCAGCCACTTTCTCTGTGACACCCCATTGCTCCTGAAGCTCTCCTGCTCAGACACCTCTGTCAATGAGTCTGCGCTCCACGTTGTCAGTGACACCATGGGCCTGAGCCCCTGCCTCTTCACTGCAGGCTCCTATGCACTCATCATGGCGGCCATCCTGGGGATTCCCTCTGCCCAGGCAGGAGGAAGGCCTTCTTCACCTTTGCGTGCCCACTCACTTTCATGGTGGTCTTGTATGGAACAGCCAACTTCCACTATGACAGGCCCAGAGAAGGGTGGACATGGACACCCCTGGTCTCTGTGCTCTTCTGTGTGGTGAGCCCCCTGTTGAGCCCCGTTATTTACAGCCTGAGAAGAAACGAGGTCCAGAGTGTCCTGAGGAAGCTAGCTGGAGGGTGTGCATCCCTTTGCACGATCAAAGTCTAGACCAATCTTCAAACTGGAGTATACAGTCATCTGAATAAAGATGCCTCCCAGGGACTTGTAGGCACCTGGTTAGAGAGTCTGTATCTGGAGCTTCAACTTCAACTCCCGCTTTTAAAATCTCTGAGAATCTTTTTCTCCTCTCTCTTTTCACAAACACCCCTTTTCCCACTTTTAGGTTCAAGTGTGTCGGAAACCTTGTGTGGGTGTTCAGCACCATCTCTGTCCTTCTGTGTTCTCCCCAGACAAGAAAGACAGAAAGTACGAAACCTCGTTGCCACACTCCCCTGCCTGCAGGCCTCCATTTTAGGAGGTTCTGTCAAGATCAGCCAAACACTAGGCAGAGAGGAAGAAAGGAAGAAGGAAGAAAGCGGGTTCTTTTTGATCCTATAGCAGCAGCAGCAAACCAGCCCTGTGGAGGCAGGAAAAAATCTCCTTGGTGCCAGGAGCTGTGTTTGCAGGCTCCTAGACAGCTGTTCCTGAATGTGGGTCACAGTAGCTTGGAATGAGCGTCTCTTCCAGGAAGTTAGGGTTTCCATATATGGGGTGGTGTCACCTTCCTAATTTTTTTTCCAGATCTCCCAACCATTTTATAACTTTTTTCTGTGTCAACTTCCTCTATCCTAAGAAATCAAGAGTCGTTCTTCATCTCTACCTGACCATGGTGGCACTGACCACAATAGTGGTTTCATCACAGATGGTTCTAGATAACAGATCTGAGGAGGTAGGTTGGATGTCTGACCTGAGGGAATTGAATATGTTGATGATGTCACAGCCCATGGGAAAGGAGACCTGATAATTCCTGGTGTGCAATAACCCAACAGAGCCTTTAAATATCATGGCCTGAAATCAAATGCCTATGGAAAACTGAGCTTTGGAATAACAGCATCGACCTTCAGGGTGGGAATGAACATTACAACATGACTACAGACTGATGTTACTGACTGGTGTGGGAGACTTACAGAAAGAAAATGATAGGTTCAAGCATTATATTCCACCTTCAAGTCAGGTTCTGATCATCAGAAATACTTTTCTCTCTGGAAACTGATAAAGGTTAATATCAGAATAAAACATCCAATTCTTCAAATTGCAGAAGTACAAAGAAAATTATAATTCATAATTTCTCCAGGTCTCTCTTATGTCATTTAGGACATTAATGGGGGAATGATTGAGACCCTGTTAATTAGAATGGCAAAATACCAGTGGAATTAGACAAATCTCAGAGCCTTGAAACCTGAAATCTCCATTACCCTCTTTGCTGTCAGAAGCAGCCCCTCCTCCCCCGAGGAGACTAGCTTTCCCTAAATTGAAGACCCTATGGTGACTCTACCTGGGCAGTTGTCTTTTTTTTTAAGAAGAGAGTGAGAGAGGAGAGGAGAGGAGAGGAGAGGAGAGAGAGAGAGAGAGAGAGAGAGAGAGAGAGAGAGAGAGAGAGAGAGAATTTTTAATATTCATTTTTTAGTTTTTGGTGGACACAACATCTTTGTTGTTATGTGGTGCTGAGGATCGAACCCGGGACATACGCGTGCCAGGCAAGCGCACTACTGCTTGAGCTACATCCCCAGCTCAATTGTCTTTAAGATGCTCATCCATCATCCCACATTGTCACCAGACTCTTAATTGGGGTCTGATCCTAGAACGCCTCAGGTAAGATTATAAAATATAGCCCAGGAGAGTATAAGGGTCACACCAAAATAAAAGGTAAATATTTTACTGTATTTTGTTAATAGGAGCCTTAAGAATATATAAGAGAATTTGTTTGAGTCTTCTAGACCAAAGAAGTCAGGACATATTGCTGGATCATCTTGAATGCAGTCACAGGGACGTAATCACCAGAAATGTTAGGGCCAAGGATTTTCCTGAGCCACGGGGAGTGGCTATTAGACTCTCTTTGGTTGATGGACTGAAATCTGGACTCAGTGTTTGCTTAAGTTCAATGACCAATATTATCCTGAAATAATGGAGATGATTGTGATCAGAAATAAATAAGGTGTTGGATGGCGTGTTATGTGACCCCTTTCCTGGCCTCACAGCTGGATCTGGAGGAGGGCCTGGAGCACCAGCCTTCGCCAAGGACTTATGGACATGCATTCAGAAGGCAGCACCAGATCTTTGTGAAACCCGCAGCTGCTGTCCTCGGCAGCATGAGAAGAAATTAACAGATGGCTTCGTTGAAACGGGCTCCCTTATTTCAGTGAGAATAAGGGGACCCTGAAGTAGAAGAGGCCATGTGGTGGAGCAATCATCAGAACATTTGAATCTGTAGAGATTTTTGACAGTGGTAAATGATCGTGGTATCTATAGATGGCAAAAAATGGGCACCCTCCTTAGAATAGTGCCTGTCTCATGTAATGTGAAACTCTTTTTTTCACACTTCATTGGTGCATTGTAGTGCTCCATAATGGTGGGATTTGCTGACACATATTTGAACATGCACAAAAAATAACCGTGAACTTTGGCCAATATCATTCTAATATTTCCCTTTTCCTCACCTCCTCCCCTGGTGCCTTGACTCTACTGATCTTCCTTCAACTTTCATGATGAGACTCTCTTCCCAACTTTCCTTTCTTTTCTCCCTCTAGCTTTAACAAAAGAAAAACATACGGCCCTTAACTTTCTGAGTTGCTTATTTCCCTTAATGTTCTGAAGATCCATCCATCTTCCAGCATGACATAATTTCGTTCTTCTTTATGTCTGAATGAAATTCCAGTGTGCATATACCAGATGTTCTTTATCAATTCGTCCACTGATGTCACCTCGGCTGGTTCATGGGCATGTATGTGTCATTATAGTATGATGACTTCGATCCGCTGTGATAAATACCAAGCAGAGGTAGAGCTGGGTCGCAGGGTGGTCCATGGCTATTCTTGAGGAGCCTCCATCCCGATTTCCGTGGTGGTTGTGATGATTTACATGCCCACCAACAGGATGAGCGTGCTCCTTTCTCTCCAATTCTCTCCTTGTCACACTGGTTTCTTTTTGTATTCTTGGTGGTTGCCTTTGTCACTGAAGTGAGATGAAATCTCAGGGTAGTCTTGACTTGCAAGTATTTTCATATATTTGTTGGCCACTCACATATTTTCTTCTAAGACGTGTGTGTTTAGTTCATTTAGTTTCTAATTTGGTAATTGGGTTATTTGATAATTGGGTTATTTAATAATTGTGGGTTTGATGTTAAGTTTTTTGAGTTCTTTATAAATATTCTGAATATTCATCTTTTTTTAGAAGTGCATCTCATAAAGATTTTCTCCCTTTCCGTAGGTTCTCTCTTCATATTCTAATTGTCTCCTTTGCTGTGCAGAACCTTCTTAATTTGATTGTATCCTATTAGCTAACTTTTGGTATTATCTCCTGAGCTTTGGCATCCTATTGAGAAAGTCATTGCATCTGCCTGTAGGTTGGAGTATTGACTTTGTTTTTTTTTTTAGAAACTGCATAATTTCTGGACTAGTTCCTGGGTCTTTAATGCATTTTGAGTTGATTTTTTCCAGTGTGAGCAATAGTTCAGGTCTAATTCTTCTGCATTTGGACAGGGGTGTAGAAAGACTGTCTCAGAGAGTAGATGTTAAAGACTGGGGTGCAGAAGAACTGTTGCAGAGAGCAGAAGTTGGAGACTGAGGTGCAGAAGGACTGTTGCAGCAAGCAGATGATGGAGTCTGGGGTTCAGAATGACTGTTGCAAAGAGCAGAGGTTGGAGACTGAGGTGAAGAAGGATCGTTGCAGAATACAGAGGTTGGAGACTTGTGTGCAGAAGGACTGTTACGGAGAACAGACTTTGGAGACTTGGTTGCAGAAGGATCTTACAGAAAATAGAGTTTGGAGACTGAGGTGCAGAAGAACTGTAACAGAGAGCAGAGTTTGTAGACTGTGGTGCAGAAGGACTGATACAGAAAGATGAGGTTGGAGTCTAGGGTGCAGAAGGACCATTTTCAGAGTGCAGAAGCTGGAGACTGCAGTACAGAAGGACTGTTACAGAGAGCAGAGATTAGAAATTGGGGAGCAGAAGGACTGTTTCAGAGAACAGAGTTTGGAGACTGGGTTGCAGCAGGACCGTTGAAGAAAGCAGAGGTTGGAGACTGGGTTGGAGAAGGAATGTTACACAGAGCAGAGTTTGGAAACTGGAGTGCAGAAAGACCTAACAGAGAACAAAGGTTGGAGACTGGGGTGCAGAAGGCGTGTTAATGAGAGGAGACGTTGGAGACTGGAGTGCAGAAAGATTATTGCAGAGAGCAGAGCTTGGAGACTAGGGTGCATACGGACGGTTGCAGAGAGCAGAGGTTGGAGACTGATGTGCACAAAAACTGTCAGAGAGAGCAGAGTTTGAAGAGTGAGGTGCAGAAGGATCGTTGAAGACAGCAGAAGTTGAAGACGGAGTTGCAGAACAATCGTTGCAGAGAGCCGAGGTGGAGACTGGGCTGCAAAAGGATCGTTACAGAGAGCAGAGGTGGGAGACTGGGGTGCAGAAGAACTGTTACAGAGAGAAGAGATTAAAGACTGGGGTGCAGAAGGACTGTTATAGAGAGCAGACTTTTGAGCCTGGGTTGCAGAAGGAATGTTATAGAGAGCAGAGTTTTGAGGCTGGGTGGCAGAAGGATCTTACAGAAAGCAGAGGTTGGTGACTGAGGTGCAGGACGACTGTTACAGAGAGCAGAGGTTGGAGACTGGAATGGAGAAAGATCGTGTAGAGAATAGAGGTTTCAGCCTGAGGTGCATAAAGACTGTTACAGAGAGCAGAAGATGGAGACTGCGGTATACAAAGACTGTAACAGAGAGCAAAGGTTGGAGAATATGGTGTAGAAAGACTGTAACAGAGAGCAGAGGTTGGAGACTGGGGTGCAGAAGGACTGTTACAGGGAGCAGAGGTTAGAGACTGGGGTGCAGAAGGACTGTTAAATAAAGCAGAGGTTGAAGACTGGGGTGTAGAAGGACTGTTGCAGAGAGCAGAGGTTGGAGACTTGGGTACAGAAGGACTGTTGCAGAGAGCTGAATTAGGAGACTGAGGTGCAGAAGGACTATTACAGAGAGCAGAGTTTGGAGACTGGGGTGCAGAAGGACTGTTGCAGATAGCAGAGGTTGGAAACTGGGGTGAAGAAGGACTGTTGCAGGGAGCAGGTGTTGAAGACATTGGTGCCGAAGGACCGTTACAAATAGCAGAGGTTAAAGACTGGGGTGAAGAAGGATTGTTGCAGAGAGCAGAGGTTGCAGAGTGAGGTGCATACGGACTGTTACAGAGAACAGTGGTTGAAGGCTGCGGTACAGAAGAACTGTTGTTAAGAATAAGGTTGCAGACTGGGGTGCAGAGGGACCATTGCAGAGAGCAAATGTTGAAGAATGTGGTGCAGAAGGAATGTTACAGAGAGCAGAATTTGGAAACTGGTGTACAGAAAGATTTTCCAGAGAGCAGATGTTGGAGACTGGGTTGTAGAGAGACTGTTGCAGAGCAGTCGTTGGAGACTGGGGTGCAGAAGGATCATTCCATTGAACAGAGGTTGGAGACTGAGGTGCAGAATTATTGTTACAGAAAGCAGAGTTTGGAGACTGAGATGCAGAAGGACTTATAGAGAAAGCAGATGTTGAAGACTGGGGTGCAGAAGGACCGTTAGAGAGAACAGAGGTTGGAGAATCCGGTACAGAAGGACTGTTACAGAGAGCATAGGTTAAAACTGGGGTGCAGAAGACTGTTGCAGAAAACAGAGGTTAGAGCCTGGGGTGCAGAAATACCGTTGCAGAGAGCAGAAGTTGGAGACTGAGGTGCAGAATTATTGTTACAGAGAGCAGAGTTTGGAGACTGGGTTGCAGAAGAACTGTTATAGTGAGCAGCGGTTGGAGAATGGTGTGCAGAAGAATCTTGCAGAGAGCAGAGGTTGGAGACTGGAGTGAAGAAGGACTGCTGCAGAGAGCAGAATTTTGAGACTGTGGTGCAGAACGATTGTTACAGAGAGCAGAGGTTGGATAGTGGGGTGCAGAAGGACTGTGCATAGAGCAGAAGTTGGAGATTTGGGTGCAGAAGGAACTGGTGCAGAGAGCAGAGGTTGGAGACTGAGGTGCAGAAGGACTGTTATAAAGAGCAGAGGATTGACACAGGGGAGCAGAAGAAATGATTCAAAAAGCAGAGGTTGAAGACTGGCGTACAGGAGGACAATTAGAGAGAGCAGAGGTTGGAGTCTTTAGTACAGAAGGACACTTACAAAGAGCAGAGTTTGGAGACTGGGGTGCAGAAGAACTTTTGAAAAGAGTAGATGATGGAGACTGGGGTCCAGAAAAACTGTAGCAGAGAGCAGACGTTAGAGTCTAAGGTGCAGGAGTACAGTTACACAGAGCACAGTTTGGAGACTGGAATGCAAAAGGACTGATACAGAAAGCAGAGTTTGGAGATTAGGGTGCAGAAGTATCCTTACAGAAAGCAGAGTTTTGAGAATGCAGTACAGAAGGACTCTTACAGAGAGCAGAGTTTGGAGACTGTGGTGGAGAATGACTGTTGCAGATAGCAGATGTTGGAGACTTGGGTGAAGAAGGAATGTTGCAGAGAGCAGAGGATGGAGACTGGGGTGCGCAAGAACTGTTGCAGAGAGCAGAGGTTGCAGACTGAGTTGCAGAAGGACTCTTACAGATGGCAGAGTTTGGAGACTGTGGTGCAAAACAACTGATACAGAAATCAGAGTTTGGATACTGCGGTGCATAAGGACCCTTACGGAGAACAGATGTTGGAGACTGCGGTACAGAAGGACTGGTACCGAGAGAAGAGGTTGGAGACTGGGGTGCAGAAGAACTGATGTAGAGAACAGAGATTGGAGACTGGGGTGCAGACGGATCTTTGGGTCAAGCAGTGTATGGAGACTGGGTTATAAAAGGACTGTTGCAGAGAGCAGAGGTTGGAGACTGGAGTGTGGAAGGACTGTTGCAGAGAGCAGGCGTTTGAGACTGGGGTGCAGAAGAATTGTTTGGGCGAGCAGAGTATGGATACTGGGGTGCAGAAGGACTGTTACAGAGACTGTTACTTTTTCAGAGAGCAGATTTTAGAGACTTGGGCGCAGAAGGACTGTTGCATAGAGCAGAGATTGGAGACTGAGGTACAGAAGGACTGTTACAGAGAGTAGATGTTGGAGACTGGTGCAGATGGATTATTGCAGAGAGCAGAGTTTTCAGACTGAGGTACAGAAGAACTGTTTCAGAGAGCAGATGTTGGAGACTGGGGTTCACAAGGACTGTTGCATCGAGCAGAGTTTTGAGACTGGGGTGCCAAAGGATCTTTGCAGAGAGAAGAGGTTTGACACTGAGGTGCAGAAGGATCGTTACAGAGAGCAGAGTTTGAAGACTGGGGTGCAGAAGGAATGTTGCAGTGAGCAGAGGTTGGAGACTTGGGTGCAGATGGACTGTTGCAGAAAGCAGAGGATGGAGACCGGGTTGCAGAAGGACTGTTGCAGAGAGCAGAGGTTAAAGACTGGGGTACAGAAGGGCAGTTACAGATAGCAGACGTTGCAGACTGGGGTGATTAAGGACTGTTACAGAGAGCAAAGTTTGGAGTCTGAGTTGCAGAAGGATCTTACAGAGAGCAGAGATTGGAGACTGAGGTGCAGAAGCACTGTTATATAGAGTAGAGGTTGGAGACTGACATGCAGAAGGATCGTTGCAGTGAGCAGAGGTTGGAGACTGAGGTGCAGAAGGATTGTTACAGAGAGCAGAGGTTGGAGACAGGGGTGCAGAAGGACTGATGCAGAGAGCAGAGGTTTTAGACTGGAATGAACAAGGACTGTTGCAGAGAGTAGAGGTTGGAGATTGGGGTCCAGAAGGACTGTAGCAGAGAGCAGATGTTGGAGACTAAGGTGCAGAAGGACAGTTACACAGAGCTGAGATTAGAGACTTGATTGCATAAGGACTGACACAGAAAGAAGAGGCTGGAGACTCTGGTGCAGAAGTACCCTTACAGAGAGCAGAGGTTTGAGAATGCAGTACAGAAGGACTGTTACAGAGAGCAAAGTTTTGAGACTGGGGTGCAGAATGACTGTTGCAGAGAGCAGCTGTTGGAGACTGGGGTGCAAAAGGACTGTTGAAGAGAACAGAGGATGGAGACTGGGGTGCAGAAGGACTGGTGCAGAGAGCAGAGGTTGCAGACTGAGTTGCAGAAGGACAGTTACAGAGGGCAGAGTTTGGAGACTGTGGTTTAAATCGACTGATACAGAAAGCAGAGGTTGGATACTGGGGTGAATAAGGACCCTTACAGAGAACAGAGGTTGGAGACTGTGGTACAGAAAGACTGTTATAGAGAGCAGAGTTTGGAGTCTGGATTGCCGAAGAACCGATATAGAGAACAGAGTTTGGAGACTGGGGTGCAGAAGGACCGTTGGGCCGATCAGAGTATGGAGACTTGGGTGTAGAAAGACTGTTGCAGAGAGCAGTGATTTGAGACTGAGTTACAGAAGGCCTGTTACAGAGAGCTGAGTTTTGAGACTTGGGTATAGATGGATTTTTGCAGAGAGCAGAGTTTTCAGACTGAGGTAAAGAAGAACTGTTGCAGGAAGCAGATGTTCGAGACTGGGGTTCACAAGGACTGTTGCAGCTAGCCTAGGTTTCAGACTGGGATGCAAAAGGCCTGTTACAGAGAGCAGAGGTTGGAGACTGGGGTGCAGAAGGACTGTTAAAGAGAGCAGAGTTTGAAGACTGGGATTCAGAAGGGTCGTACAGAGAGCAGAGGTAGGAGACAGACATTCATAAAGACTGTTACAGAGAGCAGAGGTTGGAGACTGGGGTGCAGAGGGATTGTTGAAGAGAGCAGATTTTTCAGACTGAGGTACAGAAGAACTATTGCAGAGAGCAAATGTTGAAGACTGGGCTGCAGAAGGATCGTTGTCGAGAGCAGAGTTTGGAGACTGGGTTGCAGATGGACTGATACAGAGAGAAGAGTTTGAAGCCTGGGGTGAAGAAGGCCTGTTACAGAGCAGAGTTGGAGACTGGTGTGCGGAAGGATCTTAAAGAGAGCACAGTTTTGAGACTGAGGTGCAGAAGCACTGTTACAGAGAGTAGAGGTTGAAGACTGAGTTGCAGAAGGACCCTTGCAAAGAGCAGAGGTTGGAGACTGAGGTGCAGAAGGATTGTTACAGAGAGAAGAGGTTGGAGAATGGGGTGCAGAAAAACTTTTGCTGAGAGCAGACGTTTTCGACTGGGGTGTAGAAGGACTGTTGCAGAGAGTAGAGGTTGGAGATTTGGGTCAAGAAGGACTGTTACAGAGAGCACAGTTTGGAGACTGGGGTGCAGAAGGACTGTTACAGAGAGCAGATTCTGGAGACTGGGGTTCAAAAAGAAAGTTGCAGAGAGCAGAGGATGAAGACTGGGGTGCATAAGTATCCTTGGGGTGAGCAGGATATGAAGAATGGGGTGTAGAAAAATTGATACAGAGAGCAGAGTTAGGAGACTCGGGTTTAGAAGGACTTTTTCAGACAGCAGACGTTGGAGACTTGGGTGAAGAAGTATTGTTGCATAGAGCAGAGGATGGAGACTCAGATGCAGAATACTGTTACAGAAAGCAGATTTTGAAGACTGGGGTGCAGAAGGACTGTTACAGAGAGCAGACTTTTGAGACTGGCGTACAGAAGGATTGTTGCAGATAGCATAGTTTGGAGACTGGGGTTCAGAAAAATTGTTAGAGAGAGAAGAGGTTTGAGACTGTGGTGCAGAAAGACTTTTACTGAGAGCACAGGTTGGAGACTGAGGTGCAGAGAAACTGTTGCAGAGATCAAAGTTAAAAGACTGGGGTGCAGAAGGAGTGTTGCAGAGAGCAGATGTTGGAGACTGAGGTGCAGAAGGACCATTACATAGAGCAGAGTTTAGAGACTGTAGTGCAGAAGGACTGATATAGAAAGTAGAGGTGGGAGACTGGGTTGAAAAAGGACCCTTACAGAGAACAGAGTTTTGAGACTGCAGTACAGAAGGACTGTTGTAGAGAACAATGTTGGAGACTGGGGTTAAGAGGTACCAATGCAGAGAGCAGAGGTTGGAGACTGGGGTGAAGAAAGAATGTTACAGAGAGCACAGGTTGGAGACTGATGTGTATAAGGAGTGTTACAGAGAGCAGAGTTTGGAGACTGCGGTGGAGAAGAACTGTTACAGAAATCAGAGGTTGAAAATTGGGGTGTAGAAGGACACTTACAGAGAGCAGAGTTTGGAGACTTCTGTACAGAAGGACTGTTACACAGAAAAGATCTTGGAGACTGCGGAGCAGAAGGACTGTTGCAGAAGACAGAAGTTGGAGACTGGGGTGGAAAAGGAATGTTACAGAGAGCAGAGTTTGAAACTGGAGTTCAGAAGGATCTTACAGAGAGCAGAGTCTGGAGATTGTGGTGCAGAAGGACTGTTGCACAGAGCAGTAGTTGGAGACTGGGGTCCAGAAAGATCGTTGCAGAGAGCAGATTTTAGAGACTGAGGTGCAGATGGACTGTTACAGAAAGCAGAGTTTGGAGACTGGTATGCAAAAGGACTGTTACAGTGAGCAGAGGTTGGAGACTGGGGTTCAGATGGATCTTACAGAAAGCAGAGTTTGGAGACTGTGGTTCAAAGGAACATTGCAGAGAGCAGACGTTGGAGATTGGGATGGAGAAGAATCGTTGCAGAGAGAATAGGTTAAAGACTGGAGTGCATAAGGATCTTACAGAGAGCAGAGGTTCGTGACTAGGGTGCAGAAGGACTGTTGCCGAGTGCAGAGCTTGGAGACTGGGGTGAAGAAAAATCATTGCAGAGAGAAGAGGTTGGAGACTGGGGTTCTGAAGGCCTGATACAGAGAGCAGATTCGAGACTGGGTTGCAAAAATCCTGTTATAGAGAGCAGAGGTTGGAAACTATTCTGCAGAAAGACTGTTACAAGAGCAGAGTTTGGAGACTGGGTTGCAGAAGGGTCTAACAGAGAGCAGAGGTAGAAGACTGCGGTGCAGAAGAATCCTTGCAGAGAGCAGCGTTTTTAGACTGAGTTGCTAAAGGACTGTTGCAGAGAACAGATGTTGGAGACTGGTGTGCAGAAGGACTGTTACAGAGAGCAGAGTTTGGAGACTGGGTTGGAGAAGGATCCTCAAGAGAGCAGAGGTTGAAGAATCAGGTGCAGAAAGACTGATACAGAGGGTAGATGTTGGAGACTGAGGTGCAGAAGTAACGTTGCAGAATACACAGTTTTGAGACTGAGATGCACAAGGATTGTTACAGAGACAAGAGGTTGGAGACTGGGATGCAGAAAGACTGTTGCAGATAGCGGATTTTTGAGACTGGGGTGCATAAGGACTGTTATACAGAGCAGAGGTTGGAGAATGTGGTGCAGAAGGACTGATACAGAAAGCAGAGATTAAAGTCTTGGGTGCAGAAAGCCTGTTACCGAGAGCAGAGGTTGGATTCTGCAGTACAGGAGAACTGTTACAGAGAGCACAGGTTGGAGACTGGGGTGAAGAAGGTCTGTAAAAGAGAGCTGATGTTGGTAACTAGGGTGCCAAAAGACTGTTGCAGAGAGCAGATGTTGTAGACTGGGGTTGAGAAGAACTGTTGCAGAGAGCAGAGGTTGGAGACTGGGTTGCAGAAATACTGTTACAGAGAGCAGAGGTTGGAGACAGCGGTGCATAAGGATCTTACACAGAGCATAATTTGGAGACTAATGTGCAGAGGGACTGTTAAAGAGAGCAGAGGTTTGATACTGAGGTCTAGATGGACTGTTACAGAGAGCACAGGTAGGAGACTGGGGTGCAGAATATTCGTTTCAGACAGCAGAGTTTTCAGGCTGAGGTAAGAAGGACTGTTGCAGAGAGCATATGTTGGAGACTGGGGTGCAGAAGGACTGTTGCAGAGAGCAGACGTTGGAGAATGGGTTGTAGAAGGACTGTTACAGGAAGCAGAGTTTGGAAATTGGGATGCAGAAGTACAGTTAAAAAGACCAGAGTTTGAAGACTGCGGTATAGGACTGTTACCAATAGCAGAGGTTGGAGACTGGGGTGCAGAAGGACTGTTACGGAGAGCAGAGGTTCGAGACTGAGGTGTAGAAGGAGTGTTACAGAGATCAGAGTGTGGAGTCTGAGGTGCAGAAAGACTGTTACAGAAAGCAGAGGTTGGAAATTGGGGTCTAGAAGGACCGTTACAGAGAGCAGAGGTTGGAGACTGCGGTACAGAACGACTGTTACACAGAGCAGATCTCAGAGACAGGGGAGCAGAAGGACTGTTGCAGAGGAAAAAAGTTGGAGACTGATGTGGACAAGGAATGTTACAGAGAGCAGAGTTTAGTAACTCGAGTGCAGAAGGATCTTACAGAGAGCAGAGGTTGGAGACTGTGGTGCAGAAGGACTGTTGCACAGAGCAGAAGTTGGAGACTGGGGTCCAGAAGGATCATGGCAGACAGCAGATTTTAAAGACTGAGGTGCAGATGGACTGTTACAGAGAGCATACTTTGGAGACTGAGGTGGAGAAGGACAGTTACAGAGATTAGAGTTTGGAGACTATTGTGCAGAAGGAGTGTTACAGAGAGCACAGGTTGGAGACTGGGGTTCAGATAAATCTTAAAAAGGGCAGAGTTTAGATATTGGGTTTCAAAAGGACTGTTGCAGAGAGCAGATGTTGGAGACTGGGATGCAGAAGGGTATTACAGAGATTAGAGGTAGTAGACTGAGGTGCAGAAGGATCGTTGCAGAGAGAAGAGTTTTTAGACTGAGTTGCTGAAGGACTCTTGCAGAGAGCAGATGTTGGAGACTGGTGTGCAAAAGGATTGTTGCAGAGAGCAGAGGTTGGAGACTGGGGTGAAGAAGCATCAGTGCAGAGAGGAGAGGCTGGAGACTGTTGTGCAGAAGGACTGTTACAGAGAGCAGAGTTTTGAGACTGGGTTGGAGAAGGATCTTACAGAGAGCAGAGGTTAAAGAATCAGGTGCAGAAAGACTGTTACAGAGAGTAGATGTTGGAGACTGTGGTGCAGAAGTAACGTTGCAGAGTACAGAGTTTGGAGACTGAGGTGCAGAAGGATTGTTACAGAGAGCAGAGGTTGGAGACTGGGGTGCAGAAGGACTTTAATAGAGAGCAGAGGTTGGAGACTGGGGTGCACAAGGAGTAATACAGAAAGCAGAGATTGGACTCTGGGGTGCAGAAAGACTGTTACAGAGAGCAGAGGTTGGAATCTGCAGTACAGGAGGACTGTTACAGAGAGCAGAGTTTGGAAACTGGGGTGGAGAAGGACTGTAAAAGAGAGCTGATGTTGGTAACTAGGGTGCCAAAGGACTGTTGCAGATATCAGAGTTTTGAGACTGGGGTGCAGAAGAACTTTTGCGGAGATCAGAGGTTGGAGGCTGGGGTGCAGAACGACTGTTAAAGAGAGCAGAGTTTGGAGAGAGTGGTGCAGAAGGATCTTACATAGAGAAGAATTTGGAGACTGAGGTGCAGAAGGACTGTTGTAGAGATCAGAGGTTGGAGACTGGTGTGCAGTAGGATCATTTCAGAGAGCAGAAGTTAAAGACTGGGGTGCAGAAGATCGTTGCAGAGAGCAGAGGTTAGAGACTTGCGTGCAGAAGGCCTGTTACAGAGAGGAGAGGTTGGAGACTGGGGTGCAGAAAAACTGGTAAAGAGAGCAGATTTTGAAGACTGGGTTGCTGAAGCATCTTACAGGGAGCAGAGATTGGAGACTAAGGTGCAGATGGACTGTTACAGAGAGCAGTGGTTGAAGACTGGGGTGCAGAAGGATCGTGGAGAGTAGAGGTTTCATACTGAGGTGCAAAAAAACTGTTACAGAAAGCAGAGTGTGTAAGTTGGGGTGCAGAAGGATTGTTAGAGAGAGCAGAGGTTGGAGACTATGGTATAGAAGGA
>NW_027523524.1:0-46052 GCF_052094955.1 Ictidomys tridecemlineatus
TGGAACTCTAAATCAAACACGGTTTGTGCTAGCTCGTTGACACTAGACACAATAAAGCAGTTTCAAGTTCTATCTCTATGGTTTGTTTGCTGTTGATGTAGCCCTAAGCAGAGACTGGCGAGAATCACTTTCATGGAAAGGGCCTGCCAAGCTTCCAAAAAACTACGAGTTGCCTGAAATCTCAGCACACACTTTTTCACCCCATCTTGATGAAACGTTCAGGTATGATCAGTACACCAATCCCACTTGGTCTCGCCAAATTTCGTTCTTCTAGGTTAAACCGTTCGTTGGCAGTAACCGCATTCATTTTGAGGTTTCACTCTGTTTTCTCCTATAGGGATACATGTATTTGGAACTCTTAAATCAAACACGGTTTGTGCTAGCTCTTTGAAAATTGACACAATAAAGCAGTTTCAAGTTCTATCTCTATGGTTTTGTTTGCTGTTGATGTAGCCCTAAGCAGAGACTGGCGAGAATCACTTTCATGGAAAGGGCCTGCCAAGCTTCCAAAAATCTACGAGTTACCTGAAATCTCAGCACACACTTTTTCACCCAATCTTGATGAAACTTTCAGGTAATGATCAGTACACCAGTCGCACTTGGCTCACCAAATTTCGTTCTTCTAGGTTAAACGTTCGTTGGCAGTAACCGGTTCCATTTTGAGGTTTCACTCTGTTTTCTCCTATAGGGATACATGTATTTGGAACTCTAAATCAAACACGTTTTCTGCTAGCTCTTTGAAACTTGACAAAATAAAGCAGTTTCAAGTTTCTATCTCTATGGTTTGTTTGCTGTTGATGTAGCCCTAAGCAGAGACTGGCGAGAATCACTTTCCTGGAAAGGGCCTGCCAAGATTCCAAAAAACTACGAGTTGTCTGAAATCTCAGCAAACACTTTTTCACCCAATCTTTATGATACTTTTAGGTAATGATCAGTACACCAATCCCACTTGGCTCGCCAAATTTCGTTCTTCTAGGTTAAACCGTTCGTTGGCAGTAACCGGTTTCATTTTGAGGTTTTCACTCTGTTTTCTCCTATAGGGATACATGTATTTGGAACTCTAAATCAAACACGGTTTGTGCTAGCTCTTTGAACTTGACACAATAAAGCAGTTTCAAGTTCTATCTCTATGGTTTGTTTGCTGTTGATGTAGCCCTAAGCAGAGACTGGCGAGAATCACTTTTATGGAAAGGGCCTGCCAAGCTTCCTAAAAACTACTAGTTGCCTGAAATCTCAGCACACACTTTTTCACCCAATCTTGATGAAACTTTCAGGTAACGATCAGTACACCAATCCCACTTGGCTCGCCAAATTTCGTTCTTCTAGGTTAAACCGTTCGTTGGCAGTAACCGGTTTCATTTTGAGGTTTCACTCTGTTTTCTCCTATAGGGATACATGTATTTGGAACTCTAAATCAAACACGTTTTGTGCTAGCTCTTTGAAAACTTGACACAATAAAGCAGTTTCAAGTTCTATCTCTATGGTTTGTTTGCTGTTGATGTAGCCCTAAGCAGAGACTGGCGAGAATCACTTTCCTGGAAGGCCTGCCAAGATTCCAAAAACTACGAGTGTCTGAATCTCAGCAAACACTTTTTCACCCAATCTTGATGAAACTTTGAGGTAATGATCAGTACACCAATCCCACTTGGCTCGCCAAATTTCGTTCTTCTAGGTTAAACCGTTCGTTGGCAGTAACCGGTTTCATTTTGAGGTTTCACTCTGTTTTCTCCTATAGGGATACATGTATTTGGAACTCTAAATCAAACACGGTTTGTTCTAGCTCTTTGAACTTGACACAATAAAGCAGTTTCAAGTTCTATCTCTATGGTTTGTTTGCTGTTGATGTAGCCTAAGCAGAGACTGGCGAGAATCACTTTTATGGAAAGGGCCTGCCAAGCTTCCTAAAAACTACTAGTGCCTGAAATCTCAGCACACACTTTTCACCCAATCTTGATGAAACTTTCAGGTAACGATCAGTACACCAATCCCACTTGGCTCGCCAAATTTCGTTCTTCTAGGTTAAACCGTTCATTGGCAGTAACCGGTTTCATTTTGAGGTTTCACTCTGTTTTCTCCTATAGGGATACATGTATTTGGAACCTCTAAATCAAACACGGTTTGTGCTAGCTCTTTGAAACTTGACACAATAAAGCAGTTTCTAGTTCTATCTCTATGGTTTGTTTGCTGTTGATGTAGCCCTAAGCAGAGACTGGCGAGATCACTTTCATGGAAAGGGCCTGCCAAGCTTCCAAAAAACTACGAGTTGCTGAAATCTCAGCACACACTTTTTCACCCAATCTTGATGAAACTTTCAGGTAATGATCAGTACACCAATCCCACTTGGCTCGCCAAATTTCGTTCTACTAGGTTAAACCGTTCCTTGGCAGTAACCGGTTCCATTTTGAGGTTTCACTCTGTTTTCTCCTATTGGGATACATGTATTTGGAACTCTAAATCAAACACGGTTTGTGCTAGCTCTTTGAACTTGACACAATAAAGCAGTTTCAATTTCTATCTCTATGGTTTGTTTGCTGTTGATGTAGCCCTAAGCAGAGACTGGCGAGAGAATCACTTTTATGGAAAGGGCCTGCCAAGCTTCCAAAAAACTACGAGTTGCCTGAAATCTCAGCACACACTTTTTCACCCAATCTTGATGAAACTTTCAGGTAATCATCAGTACACCAATCCCAGATGGTCGCCAAATTTCGTTCTTCTAGGTTAAACCGTTCGTTGGCAGTAACCGGTTCCATTTTGAGGTTTCACTCTGTTTTCTCCTATAGGGATACATGTATTTGGAACTCTAAATCAAACACGGTTTCTGCTAGATCTTTGAAACTTGACAAAATAAAGCAGTTTCAAGTTCTATCTCTATGGTTTGTTTGCTGTTGATGTAGCCCTAAGCAGAGACTGGCGAGAATCACTTTCCTGGAAAGGGCCTGCCAAGATTCCAAAAAACTACGAGTTGTCTGAAATCTCAGCAAACACTTTTTCACCCAATCTTTATGATACTTTTAGGTAATGATCAGTACACCAATCCCACTTGGCTCGCCAAATTTCGTTCTTCTAGGTTAAACCGATCGTTGGCCGTAACCGGTTTCATTTTGAGGTTTCACTCTCTTTTCTCCTAATAGGGATACATGTATTTGGAACTCTAAATCAAACACGGTTTGTGCTAGCTCCTTGAAACTTGACACAATAAAGCAGTTTCAAGTTCTATCTCTATGGTTTGTTTGCTGTTGATATAGCCCTAAGCAGAGACTGGCGAGAATCACTTTCATGGAAAGGGCCTGCCAAGCTTCCAAAAAACTACGAGTTGCCTGAAATCTCAGCACACACTTTTTCACCCAATCTTGATGAAACTTTCAGGTAATGATCAGTACACCAATCCCACTTGGCTCGCCAAATTTCGTTTCTTCTAGGTTAAACCGTTCGTTGGCAGTAACCGGTTTCATTTTGAGGTTTCACTCTGTTTTCTCCTATAGGGATACATGTGTTTGGAACTCTAAATCAAACACGGTTTGTGCTAGCTCTTTGAAACTTGACACAATAAAGCAGTTTCAAGTTCCTATCTCTATGGTTTGTTTGCTGTTGATGTAGCCCTAAGCAGAGACTGGCGAGAATCACTTTCATGGAAAGGGCCTGCCAAGCTTCCAAAAAACTACGAGTTGCCTGAAATCTCAGCACACACTTTTTCACCCAATCTTGATGAAACGTTCAGGTAATGATCAGTACACCAATCCCACTTGGCTCGCCAAATTTCGTTCTTCTAGGTTAAACCGTTCGTTGGCAGTAACCGGTTCCATTTTGAGGTTTCACTCTGTTTTCTCCTATAGGGATACATGTATTTGGAACTCTAAATCAAACACGGTTTGTGCTAGCTCTTTGAAACTTAACACAATAAAGCAGTTTCAAGTACTATCTCTATGGTTTGTTTGCTGTTGATGTAGCCCTAAGCAGAGACTGGCGAGAATCACTTTCATGGAAAGGGCCTGCCAATCTTCCAAAAAACTACGAGTTGCCTGAAATCTCAGCACACACTTTTTCACCCAATCTTGATGAAACTTTCAGGTAATGATCAGTACACCAATCCCACTTGGCTCGCCAAATTTCGTTCTTCTAGGTTAAACCGTTCGTTGGCAGTAACCGGTTTCATTTTGAGGTTTCACTCTGTTTTCTCCTATAGGGATACATGTATTTGGAACTCTAAATCAAACACGGTTTGTGCTAGCTCTTTGAAACTTGACACAATAAAGCAGTTTCAAGTTCTATCTCTATGGTTTGTTTGCTGTTGATGTAGCCCTAAGCAGAGACTGGCGAAAATCACTTTCATGGAAAGGGCCTGCCAAGCTTCCAAAAAACTACGAGTTGCCTGAAATCTCAGCACACACTTTTTCACCCCATCTTGATGAAACGTTCAGGTAATGATCAGTACACCAATCCCCACTTGGCTCGCCAAATTTCGTTCTTCTAGGTTAAACCGTTCGTTGGCAGTAACCGCATTCATTTTGAGGTTTCACTCTGTTTTCTCCTATAGGGATACAATGTATTTGGAACTCTAAATCACAACACGGTTTGTGCTAGCTCTTTGAAAATTGACACAATAAAGCAGTTTCAAGTTCTATCTCTATGGTTTGTTTGCTGTTGATGTAGACCTAAGCAGAGACTGGCGAGAAATCACTTTCATGGAAAGGGCCTGCCAAGCTTCCAAAAATCTACGAGTTGCCTGAAATCTCAGCACACACTTTTTCACCCAATCTTGATGAAACTTTCAGGTAATGATCAGTACACCAGTCGCACTTGGCTCACCAAATTTCGTTCTTCTAGGTTAAACCGTTCGTTTGGCAGTAACCGGTTTCATTTTGAGGTTTCACTCTGTTTTCTCCTATAGGGATACATGTATTTTGAAACTCTCAATACAACACGGTTTGTGCTAGCTCTTTGAAAACTTGACACAATAAAGCAGTTTCAAGTTCTATCTCTATGGTTTGTTTGCTGTTGATGTAGCCCTAAGCAGAGACTGGCGAGAATCACTTTAATGGAAAGGGCCTGCAAAGCTTCCAAAAATCTACGAGTTGCCTGAAATCTCAGCACACACTTTTTCACACAATCTTGATGAAACTTTCAGGTAATGATCAGTACATCAATCCCACTTGGCTCACCAAATTTGGTTCTTCTAGGTTAAACCGTTCGTTGGCAGTAACCGGTTCCATTTTGAGGTTTCACTCTGTTTTCTCCTATAGGGATACATGTATTTGGAACTCTAAATCAAACACGGTTTGTGCTAGCTCTTTGAAACTTGACACAATAAAGCAGTTTCAAGTTCTATCTCTATGGTTTGTTTGCTTTTGATGTAGCCCTAAGCAGAGACTGGCGAGAATCACTTTCATGGAAAGGGCCTGCCAAGCTTCCAAAAAACTACGAGTTGCCTGAAATCTCAGCACACACTTTTTCACCCAATCTTGATGAAACTTTCAGGTAATGATCAGTACACCAATCCCACTTGGCTCGCCAAATTTCGTTCTTCTAGGTTAAACCGTTCGTTGGCAGTAACCGGTTTCATTTTGAGGTTTCACTCTGTTTTCTCCTGTAGGGATACATATATTTGGAACTCTAAATCAAACACGGTTTGTGCTCGCACTTTGAGACTTGACACAATAAAGCAGTTTCAAGTTCTATCTCTATGGTTTGTTTGCTGTTGATGTAGCCCCTAAGCAGAGACTGGCGAGAATGACTTTCATGGAAAGGGCCTGCCAAGCTTCCAAAAAATTACGAGTTGCCTGAAATCTCAGCACACACTTTTTCACCCAATCTTGATGAAACTTTCAGGTAATGATCAGTAAATCAATCCCACTTGGCTCGCAAAATTTCGTTCTTCTAGGTTAAACCGTTCGTTGGCAGTAACCGGTTTCATTTTGAGGTTTCACTCTGTTTTCTCCTATAGGGATACATGTATTTGCAACTCTAAATCAAACGTGGTTTGTGCTAGCTCTTTGAGACTTGATAAAATAAAGCAGTTTCAAGTTCTATCTCTATGGTTTGTTTGCTGTTGATGTAGCCCTAAGCAGAGACTGGCGAGAATCACTTTCCTGGAAAGGGCCTGCCAAGATTCCAAAAAACTACGAGTTGCCTGAAATCTCAGCACACACTTTTTCACCCAATCTTGATGAAACTTTCAGGTAATGATCAGAACACCAATCCCACTTGGCTCGCCAAATTTTGTTCTTCTAGGTTAAACCGTTCGTTGGCAGTAACCGGTTTCATTTTGAGGTTCACCCTGTTTTCTCCTATTGGGATACATGTATTTGGAACTCTAAATCAAACACGGTTTGTGCTAGCTCTTTGAAACTTGACACAATAAAGCAGTTTCAAGTTCTATCTCTATGGTTTGTTTGCTCTTGATGTAGCCCTAAGCAGAGACTGGCGAGAATCACTTTCATGGAAGGGGCCCTCAAAGCTTCCAAAAAACTACGAGTTGCCTGAAATCTCAGCACACACTTTCCACCCAATCTTGATGAAACTTTCAGGTAATGATCAGTACACCAATCCCACTTGGCTCGCCAAATTTCGTTCTTCTAGGTTAAACCGTTCGTTGGCAGTAACCGGTTTCATTTTGAGGTTTCACTCTGTTTTCTCCTATAGGGATACATGTATTTGGAACTCTAAATCAAACACGGTTTGTGCTAGCTCTTTGAAAATTGACACAATAAAGCAGTTTCAAGTTCTATCTCTATGGTTTGTTTGCTGTTGATGTAGCTCTAAGCGGAGACTGGCGAGAATCACTTTCATGCAAAGGGCCTGCAAAGCTTCCAAAAAACTATGAGTTGCCTGAAATCTCAGCACACACTTTTTCACCCAATCTTGATGAAACTTTCAGGTAATGATCAGTACACCAATCTCACTTGGCTCGCCAAATTTCGTTCTTCTAGGTTAAACCGTTCGTTGGCAGTAACAGGTTTCATTTTGAGGTTTCACTCTGTTTTCTCCTATAGGGATACATGTTTTTGGAACTCTAAATCAAACACGGTTTGTGCTAGCTCTTTGAAACTTGACACAATAAAGCAGTTTCAAGTTCTATCTCTATGGTTTGTTTGCTGTTGATGTAGCCCTAAGCAGAGACTGGCGAGAATCACTTTCATGGAAAGGGCCTGCCAAGCTTCCAAAAAACTACGAGATGCCTGAAATCTAAGCACACACTTTTTCACCCAATCTTGATGAAAACTTTCAGGTAATGATCAGTACACCAATCCCACTTGGCTCCCCAAATTTTGTTCTTGTAGGTTAAACCGTTCGTTGGCAGTAACCGGTTCCATTTTGAGGTTTCACTCTGTTTTCTCCTATACGGATACATGTATTGGAACTCTAAATCAAACACGGTTTGTGCTAGCTCTTTGAAACTTGACACAATAAAGCAGTTTCAAGTTCTATCACTATGATTTTTTGCTGTTGATGTAGCTCTAAGCAGAGACTGGCGAGAATCACTTTCATGGAAAGGGCCTGCAAAGCTTCCAAAAAACTACGAGTTGCCTGAATCTCAGCACACACTTTTTCACCCAATCTTGATGAAACTTTTAGGTAATTATCAGTAAACCAATCACACTTGGCTCGCCAAATTTCGTTCTTCGAGGTTAAACCGTTCGTTGGCAGTTATCGGTTTCATTTTGAGGTTTCACTCTGTTTTCTCCTATAGGGATACATGTATTTGGAACTCTAAATCAAACACGGTTTGTGCTAGCTCTTTGAAACTTGACACAATAAAGCATTTTCAAGTTCTATCTCTATGGTTTGTTTGCTGTTGATGTAGCCCTAAGCAGAGACTGGCGAGAATCACTTTCATGGAAAGGGCCTGCCAAGCTTCCAAAAAACTATGAGTTGCCTGAAATCTCAGCACACACTTTTTCACCCAATCTTGATGAAACTTTCAGGTAATGATCAGTACACCAATCCCACTTGGCTCGCCAAATTTCGTTCTTCTAGGTTAAACCGTTCGTTGGCAGTAACAGGTTTCATTTTGAGGTTTCACGCTGTTTTCTCCTATAGGGATACATGTATTTGGAACTCTAATTAAACACGATTTGTGCTAGCTCTTTGAAACTTGACACAATATAGCAGTTTCAAGTTCTATCTCTATGGTTTGTTTGCTGTTGATGTAGCCCTAAGCAGAGACTGGCGAGAATCACTTTCATGGAAAGGGCCTGCCAAGCTTAGAAAAAACTACGAGTTGCCTGAAATCTCAGCACACACTTTTTCACCCAATCTTGATGAAACTTTTAGGTAATGATCAGTACACCAATCCCACTTGGCTCGCCAAATTTTGTTCTTCTAGGTTAAACCGTTCGTTGGCAGTAACCGGTTTCATTTTGAGGTTTCACTCTGTTTTCTCCTATAGGGATACATGTATTTGGAACTCTAAATCAAACACGGTTTGTGCTAGCTCTTTGAAACTTGTCACAATAAAGCAGTTTCAAGTTCTATCTCTATGGTTTGTTTGCTGTTGATGTAGCCCTAAGCAGAGACTGGCGAGAATCACTTTAAAAAAAAGGGCCTGCCAAGCTTCCAAAAAACTACGAGATACCTGAAATCTCAGCACACACTTTTTCACCCAATCTTGATGAAACTTCAGGTAATGATCAGTACACCAATCCCACTTGGCTCGCCAAATTTAGTTCTTCTAGGTTAAACCGTTCGTTGGCAGTAACCGGTTCCATTTGAGATTTCACTCTGTTTTCTCCTATATGGATACATGTATTTGGAACTCTAAATCAAACACGGTTTGTGCTAGCTCTTTGAAACTTGACACAATAGAGCAGTTTCAAGTTCTATCTCTATGGTTTGTTTGTTGTTGATGTAGCTCTAAGCAGAGACTGGCGAGAATCACTTTCATGGAAAGGGCCTGCCAAGCTTCCAAAAAACTACGAGTTGCCTGAAATCTCAGCACACACCTTTTCACCCAATCTTGATGAAACTTTCAGGTAATGATCAGTACACCAATCCCACTTGGCTCGACAAATTTCGTTCTTCTAGGTTAAACCGTTCCTTGGCAGTAACCGGTTTCATTTTGAGGTTTCACTCTGTTTTCTCCTATAGGGATACATGTATTTGGAACTCTAAATCAAACACGGTTTGTGCTAGCTCTTTGAAACTTGACACAATAAAGCAGTTTCAAGTTCTATCTCTATGGTTTGTTTGCTGTTGATGTAGCCCTAATTAGAGACTGGCGAGAATCACTTTCATGGAAAGGGCCTGCCAAGCTTCCAAAAAACTACGAGTTGCCTGAAATCTCAGCAAACACTTTATCAACTAATCTTGATGAGACTTTCAGGTAAGGATCAGTACACCAATTTCACTTGGCTCGCCTAATTTCGTTCTTCTAGGTTAAACCGTTCGTTGGCAGTAACCGGTTTCATTTTGAGGTTTCACTCTGTTTTCTCCTATAGGGATACATGTATTTGGAACTCTAAATCAAACACGGTTTGTGCTAGCTCTTTGAAACTTGACACAAGAAAGCAGTTTCAAGTTCTATCTCTATGGTTTGTTTGCTGTTGATGTAGCCCTAAGCAGAGACTGGCGAGAATCACTTTCATGGAAAGGGCCTGCCAAGCTTCCAAAAAACTACGAGTTTCCTGAAATCTCAGCACACACTTTTTCACCCGATCTTGATGAAACTTTCAGGTACTGATCAGTACACCAATCCCACTTGGCTCGCCAATTTTCGTTCTTCTAGGTTAAACCGTTCGTTGGCAGTAACCGGTTTCATTTTGAGGTTTCACTCTGTTTTCTCCTATAGGGATACATGTATTTGGAACTCTAAATCAAACACGGTTTGTGCTAGCTCTTTGAAACTTGACACAATAAAGCAGTTTAAAGTTCTATCTCTAGGGTTTGTTTGCTGTTGATGTAGCCCTAAGCAGAGACTGGCGAGAATCACTTTCATGGAAAGGGCCTGCCAAGCTTCCAAAAAACTACGAGTTGCCTGAAATCTCAGCAAACACTTTATCACCCAATCTTGATGAAACTTTCAGGTAATGATCAGTACACCAATTTCACTTGGCTTGCCAAATTTCGTTCTTCTAGGTTAAACCGTTCGTTGGCAGTAACCGGTTTCATTTTGAGGTTTCACTCTGTTTTCTCCTATAGGGATACATGTATTTGGAACTCTAAATCAAACACGGTTTGTGCTAGCTCTTTGAAACTTGACACAATAAAGCAGTTTCAAGTTCTATCTCTATGGTTTGTTTGCTGTTGATGTAGCCCTAAGCAGAGACTGGCGAGAATCACTTTCATGGAAAGGGCCTGCCGAGATTCCAAAAAACTACGAGTTACCTGAAATCTCAGCAAACACTTTTTCACCCAATCTTGATGAAACTTTCAGGTAATGATCAGTACAACAATCCCACTTGGCTTGCCAAATTTCGTTCTTCTACGTTAAACCGTTCGTTGGCAGTAACCGGTTTCATTTTGAGGTTTCACTGTGTTTTCTCCTATAGGGATACATGTATTTGGAACTCTAAATCAAACACGGTTTGTGCTAGCTCTTTGAAACTTGACACAATAAAGCAGTTTCAAGTTCTATCTCTATGGTTTGTTTGCTATTGATGTAGCCCTAAGCGGAGACTGGCGAGAATCACTTTCATGGAAAGGGCCTGCCAAGCTTCCAAAAAATTACGAGTTGCCTGAAATCTCAGCAAACACTTTTTCACCCAATCTTGATGAAACTTTCAGGTAATGATCAGTACACCAATCCCACTTGGCTCGCCAAATTACGTTTTTCTAGGTTAAACCGTTCATTGGCAGTAACCGGTTTCAATTCGAGGTTTCCCTCTGTTTTCTCCTATAGGGATACATGTATTTGGAACTCTAAATCAAACACGGTTTGTGCTAGCTCTTTGAAACTTGACACAATAAAGCAGTTTCAAGTTCTATCTCTATGGTTTGTTTGCTGTTGATGTAGCCGTAAGCAGAGACTGGCGAGAATCACTTTCATGGAAAGGGCCTGCCAAGCTTCCAAAAAACTACGAGTTGCCTGAAATCTCAGCACACACTTTTTCACCCAATCTTGATGAAACTTTCAGGTAATGATCAGTACACCAATCCCACTTGGCTCGCCAAATTTCGTTCTTCTAGGTTAAACCGTTCGTTGGCAGTAACCGGTTTCATTTTGAGGTTTCACTCTGTTTTCTCCTATAGGGATACATGTATTTGGAACTCTAAATCAAACACGGTTTGTGCTAGGTCTTTGAAACTTGACACAATATAGCAGTTTCAAGTTCTATATCTATGGTTGTTTGCTGTTGATGTAGCCATAAGCAGAGACTGGCGAGAATCACTTTCATGGAAAGGGCCTGCCAAGCTTCCAAAAAACTACGAGTTGCCTGAAATCTCAGCACACACTTTTTCACCCAATCTTGATGAAACTTTCAGGTAATGATCAGTACACCAATCCCAATTGGCTCGCCAAATTACGTTTTTCTAGGTTAAACCGTTCATTGGCAGTAACCGGTTTCAATTCGAGGTTTCACTCTGTTTTCTCCTATAGGGATACATGTATTTGGAACTCTAAATCAAACACGGTTTGTGCTAGCTCTTTGAAACTTGACACAATAAAGCAGTTTCAAGTTCTATCTCTATGGTTTGTTTGCTGTTGATGTAGCCCGTAAGCAGAGACTGGCGAGAATCACTTTCATGGAAAGGGCCTGCCAAGCTTCCAAAAAACTACGAGTTGCCTGAAATCTCAGCACACACTTTTTCACCCAATCTTGATGAAACTTTCAGGTAATGATCAGTACACCAATCCCACTTGGCTCGCCAAATTTCGTTCTTCTAGGTTAAACCGTTCGTTGGCAGTAACCGGTTTCATTTTGAGGTTTCACTCTGTTTTCTCCTATAGGGATACATGTATTTGGAACTCTAAATCAAACACGGTTTGTGCTAGGTCTTTGAAACTTGACACAATATAGCAGTTTCAAGTTCTATATCTATGGTTGTTTGCTGTTGATGTAGCCATAAGCAGAGACTGGCGAGAATCACTTTCATGGAAAGAGCCTGCCAAGCTTCCAAAAAACTACAAGTTTTCTGAAATCTCAGCAAACACTTTTTCACCTATTCTTGATGAAACTTTCAGGTAATGATCAGTACACCAATCCCACTTGGCTCGCCAAATTTCGTTCTTCTAGGTTTAAACCGTTCGTTGGCAGTAACCGGTTTCATTTTGAGGTTTCACTCTGTTTTCTCCTATAGGGATAAATGTATTTGGAACTCTAAATCAAACACGGTTTGTGCTAGCTCTTTGAAACTTGACACAATAAAGCAGTTTCAAGTTCTATCTCTATGGTTTGTTTGCTGTTGATGTAGCCCTAAGCAGAGACTGGCGAGAATCACTTTCATGGAAAGGGCCTGCCAAGCTTCCAAAAACTACGAGTTGCCTGAAATCTCAGCACACACTTTTTCACCCAATCTTGATGAAACTTTCAGGTAATGATCAGTACACCAATCCCACTTGGCTCGCCAAATTTCGTTCTTCTAGGTTAAACCCTTCGTTGGCAATAACAGGTTTCATTTTGAGGTTTCACTCTGTTTTCTCCTATAGGGATACATGTATTTGGAACTCTAAATCAAACACGGTTTGTGCTAGCTCTTTGAAACTTGACACAATATAGCAGTTTCAAGTTCTATCTCTATGGTTTGTTTGCTGTTGATGTAGCCCTAAGCAGAGACTGGCGAGAATCACTTTCATGGAAAGGGCCTGCCAAGCTTAGAAAAAACTACGAGTTGCCTGAAATCTCAGCACACACTTTTTCACCCAATCTTGATGAAACTTTCAGGTAATGATCAGTACACCAATCCCACTTGGCTCGCCAAATTTCGTTCTACTATGTTAAACCGTTCGTTGGCAGTAACCGGTTTCATTTTGAGGTTTCACTCTGTTTTCTCCTATAGGGATACATGTATTTGGAACTCTAAATCAAACACGGTTTGTGCTAGCTCTTTGAAACTTGACACAATTAAGCAGTTTCAAGTTCTATCTCTATGGTTTGTTTGCTGTTGATGTAGCCGTAAGCAGAGACTGGCGAGAATCACTTTCATGGAAAGGGCCTGCCAAGCTTCCAAAAAACTACGAGTTGCCTGAAATGTCAGCAAACACTTTTTCACCCAATCTTGATGAAACTTTCAGGAAATGATCAGTACAACAATCCCACTTGGCTCGCCAAATTTCGTTCTTCTAGGTTAAACCGTTCGTTGGCAGTAACCGGTTTCATTTTGAGGTTTCACTCTTTTTTCACCTATAGGGATACATGTATTTGGAACTCTAAATCAAACACGGTTTGTGCTAGCTCTTTGAAACTTGACACAATATAGCAGTTTCAAGTTCTATCTCTATGGTTTGTTTGCTGTTGATGTAGCCCTAAGCAGAGACTGGTGAGAATCACTTTCATGGAAAGGGCCTGCCAAGCTTCCAAAAACTACGAGTTGCCTGAAATCTCAGCACACACTTTTTCACCCAATCTTGATGAAACTTTCAGGTAATGATCAGTACACCAATCCCACTTGGCTCGCCAAATTTCGTTCTTCTAGGTTAAACCGTTCGTTGGCAGTAACCGGTTTCAATTCGAGGTTTCACTCTGTTTTCTCCTATAGGGATACATGTATTTGGAACTCTAAATCAAACACGGTTTGTGCTAGCTCTTTGAAACTTGACACAATAAAGCAGTTTCAAGTTCTATCTCTATGGTTTGTTTGCTGTTGATGTAGCCGTAAGCAGAGACTGGCGAGAATCACTTTCATGGAAAGGGCCTGCAGAGCTTCCAAAAAACTACGAGTTGCCTGAAATCTCAGCACACACTTTTTCACCCAATCTTGATGAAACTTTCAGGTAATGATCAGTACACCAATCCCACTTGGCTCGCCAAATTTCGTTCTTCTAGGTTAAACCGTTCGTTGGCAGTAACCGGTTTCATTTCGAGGTTTCACTCTGTTTTCTCCTATAGGGATACATGTATTTGGAACTCTAAATCAAACACGGTTTGTGCTAGCTCTTTGAAACTTGACACAATATAGCAGTTTCAAGTTCTATATCTATGGTTTGTTTGCTATTGATGTAGCCGTAAGCAGAGACTGGCGAGAATCACTTTCATGGAAAGGGCCTGCAGAGCTTCCAAAAAACTACGAGTTGCCTGAAATCTCAGCACACACTTTTTCACCCAATCTTGATGAAACTTTCAGGTAATGATCAGTACACCAATCCCACTTGGCTCGCCAAATTTCGTTCTTCTAGGTTAAACCGTTCGTTGGCAGTAACCGGTTTCATTTTGAGGTTTCACTCTGTTTTCTCCTATAGGGATACATGTATTTGGAACTCTAAATCAAACACGGTTTGTGCTAGCTCTTTGAAACTTGACACAATATAGCAGTTTCAAGTTCTATATCTATGGTTTGTTTGCTGTTGATGTAGCCCTAAGCAGAGACTGGCGAGAATCACTTTCATGGAAAGGGCCTGCCAAGCTTCCAAAAAACTATGAATTGCCTGAAATCTCAGCACACACTTTTTCACCCAATCTTGATGAAACTTTCAGGTAATGATCAGTACACCAATCCCAATTGGCTCGCCAAATTTCGTTCTTCTAGGTTAAACCGTTCGTTGGCAGTAACAGGTTTCATTTTGAGGTTTCACTCTGTTTTCTCCTATAGGGATACATGTATTTGGAACTCTAAATCAAACACGGTTTGTGCTAGCTCTTTGAAACTTGACACAATAAAGCAGTTTCAAGATCTATCTCTATGGTTTGTTTGCTATTGATGTAGCCCTACGCAGAGACTGGCGAGAATCACTTTCATGGAAAGAGCCTGCCAAGCTTCCAAAAAACTACAAGTTTTCTGAAATCTCAGCAAACACTTTTTCACCTAATCTTGATGAAACTTTCAGGTAATGATCAGTACACCAATCCCACTTGGCTCGCCAAATTTCGTTCTTCTAGGTTAAACCGTTCGTTGGCAGTAACCGGTTTCATTTTGAGGTTTCACTCTGTTTTCTCCTATAGGGATAAATGTATTTGGAACTCTAAATCAAACACGGTTTGTGCTAGCTCTTTGAAACTTGACACAATAAAGCAGTTTCAAGTTCTATCTCTATGGTTTGTTTGCTGTTGATGTAGCCCTAAGCAGAGACTGGCGAGAATCACTTTCATGGAAAGGGCCTGCCAAGCTTCCAAAAAACTACGAGTTGCCTGAAATCTCAGCACACACTTTTGCACCCAATCTTGATGAAACTTTCAGGTAATGATCAGTACACCAATCCCACTTGGCTCGCCAAATTTCGTTCTTCTAGGTTAAACCGTTCGTTGGCAGTAACCGGTTTCATTTGAGGTTTCACTCTGTTTTCTCCTATAGGGATACATGTATTTGGAACTCTAAATCAAACACGGTTTGTGCTAGCTCTTTGAAACTTGACACAACAAAGCAGTTTCAAGTTCTATCTTAATGGTTTGTTTGCTGTTGATGTAGCCCTAAGCAGAGACTGGCGAGAATCACTTTCATGGAAAGGGCCTGCCAAGCTTCCAGAAAACTACGAGTTTCCTGAAATCTCAGCAAACACTTTTTGACCCAATCTTGATGAAACTTTCAGGTAATGATCAGTACACCAATCCCACTTGGCTCGCAAAATTTCGTTCTTCTAGGTTAAACCGTTCATTGGCAGTAACCGGTTTCATTTTGAGGTTTCACTCTGTTTCTCCTATAGGGATACATGTATTTGGAACTCTAAATCAAACACGGTTTGTGCTAGCTCTTTGAAACTTGACATAATAAAGCAGTTTCAAGATCTATCTCTATGGTTTGTTTGCTATTGATGTAGCCCTACGCAGAGACTGGCGAGAATCACTTTCATGGAAAGAGCCTGCCAAGCTTCCAAAAAACTACAAGTTTTCTGAAATCTCAGCAAACACTTTTTCACCTATTCTTGATGAAACTTTCAGGTAATGATCAGTACACCAATCCCACTTGGCTCGCCAAATTTCGTTCTTCTAGGTTAAACCGTTCGTTGGCAGTAACCGGTTTCATTTTGAGGTTTCACTCTGTTTTCTCCTATAGGGATAAATGTATTTGGAACTCTAAATCAAACACGGTTTGTGCTAGCTCTTTGAAACTTGACACAATAAAGCAGTTTCAAGTTCTATCTCTATGGTTTGTTTGCTGTTGATGTAGCCCTAAGCAGAGACTGGCGAGAATCACTTTCATGGAAAGGGCCTGCCAAGCGTCCAAAAAACTACGAGTTGCCTGAAATCTCAGCACACACTTTTTCACCCAATCTTGATGAAACTTTCAGGTAATGATCAGTACACCAATCCCACTTGGCTCGCCAAATTTCGTTCTTCTAGGTTAAACCCTTCGTTGGCAGTAACCGGTTTCATTTTGAGGTTTCACTCTGTTTTCTCCTATAGGGATACATGTATTTGGAACTCTAAATCAAACACGGTTTGTGCTAGCTCTTTGAAACTTGACACAACAAAGCAGTTTCAAGTTCTATCTTAATGGTTTGTTTGCTGTTGATGTAGCCCTAAGCAGAGACTGGCGAGAATCACTTTCATGGAAAGGGCCTGCCAAGCTTCCAGAAAACTACGAGTTTCCTGAAATCTCAGCAAACACTTTTTCACCCAACCTTGATGAAACTTTCAGGTAATGATCAGTACACCAATCCCACTTGGCTCGCCAAATTTCGTTCTTCTAGGTTAAACCGTTCATTGGCAGTAACCGGTTTCATTTTGAGGTTTCACTCTGTTTTCTCCTATAGGGATACATGTATTTGGAACTCTAAATCAAACACGGTTTGTGCTAGCTCTTTGAAACTTGACACAATAAAGCAGTTTCAAGTTCTATCTCTATGGGTTATTTGCTGTTGATGTAGCCCTAAGCAGAGACTGGCGAGAATCACTTTCATGGAAAGGGCCTGCCAAGCTTCCAAAAAACTACGAGTTGCCTGAAATCTCAGCACACACTTTTTCACCCAATCTTGATGAAACTTTCAGGTAATGATCAGTACACCAATCCCACTTGGCTCGCCAAATTTCCTTCTTCTAGGTTAAACCGTTCGTTGGCAGAACCGGTTTCATTTTGAGGTTTCACTCTGTTTTCTCCTATAGGGATACATGTATTTGGAACTCTAAATCAAACACGGTTTGTGCTAGCTCTTTGAAACTTGACACAATAAAGCAGTTTCAAGTTCTATCTCTATGGTTTGTTTGCTGTTGATGTAGCCCTAAGCAGAGACTGGCGAGAATCACTTTCATGGAAAGGGCCTGCCAAGCTTCCAAAAAACTACGAGTTGCCTGAAATCTCAGCACACACTTTTTCACCCAATCTTGATGAAACTTTCAGGTAATGATCAGTACACCAATCCCACTTGGCTCGCCAAATTTCGTTCTTCTAGGTTAAACCGTTCGTTGGCAGTAACCGGTTTCATTTTTGAGGTTTCACTCTTTTTTCTCCTATAGGGATACATGTATTTCGAACTCTAAATCAAACACGGTTTGTGCTAGCTCTTTGAAAACTTGACACAATAAAGCAGTTTCAAGTTCTGTCTCTATGGTTTGTTTGCTGTTGATGTAGCCGTAAGCAGAGACTGGCGAGAATCACTTTCATGGAAAGGGCCTGCCAAGCTTCCAAAAAACTACGAGTTGCCTGAAATCTCAGCAAACACTTTTTCACCCAATCTTGATGAAACTTTCAGGTAATGATCAGTACACCAATCCCACTTGGCTCGCCAAACTTCGTTCTTCTAGGTTAAACCGTTCGTTGGCAGTAACCGGTTTCATTTTGAGGTTTCACTCTGTTTTCTCTCCTATAGGGATACATGTATTTGGAACTCTAAATCAAACACGGTTTGTGCTAGCTCTTTGAAACTTGACACAATAAAGCAGTTTCAAGATCTATCTCCATGGTTTGTTTGCTATTGATGTAGCCCTACGCAGAGACTGGCGAGAATCACTTTCATGGAAAGAGCCTGCCAAGCTTCCAAAAAACTACATGTTTTCTGAAATCTCAGCAAACACTTTTTCACCTAATCTTGATGAAACTTTCAGGTAATGATCAGTACACCAATCCCACTTGGCTCGCCAAATTTTCGTTCTTCAAGGTTAAACCGTTCGTTGGCAGTAACCGGTTTCATTTTGAGGTTTCACTCTGTTTTCTCCTATAGGGATAAATGTATTTGGAACTCTAAATCAAACACGGTTTGTGCTAGCTCTTTGAAACTTGACATAATAAAGCAGTTTCAAGTTCTATCTCTATGGTTTGTTTGCTGTTGATGTAGCCCTAAGCAGAGACTGGTGAGAATCACTTCCATGGAAAGGGCCTGCCAAGCTTCCAAAAAACTACGAGTTGCCTGAAATCTCAGCAAACACTTTTTCACCCAATCTTGATGATACTTTCAGGTAATCATCAGTACACCAATCCCACTTGGCTCGCCAAATTTCGTTCTTCTAGGTTAAACCGTTCGTTGGCAGTAACCGGTTTCATTTTGAGGTTTCACTCTGTTTTCTCCTATAGGGATACATGTATTTGGAACTCTAAATCAAACACGGTTTGTGCTAGCTCTTTGAAACTTGACACAATATAGCAGTTTCAAGTTCTATCTCTATGGTTTGTTTGCTGTTGATGTAGCCCTAAGCAGAGACTGGCGAGAATCACGTTCATGGAAAGGGCCTGCCAAGATTCCAAAAACTACGAGTTGCCTGAAATCTCAGCAAACACTTTTTCACCCAATCTTGATGAAACTTTCAGGTAATGATCAGTACAACAATCCCACTTGGCTCGCCAAATTTCGTTCTTCTAGGTTAAACCGTTCGTTGGCAGTAACCGGTTTCATTTTGAGGTTTCACTCTGTTTTCTCCTATAGGGATACATGTATTTGGAACTCTAAATCAAACACGGTTTGTGCTAGCTCTTTGAAACTTGAAACAATAAAGCAGTTTCAAGTTCTATCTCTATGGTTTGTTTGCTATTGATGTAGCCCTAAGCAGAGATTGGCGAGAATCACTTTCATGGAAAGGGCCTGCCAAGCTTCCAAAAAACTACGAGTTGCCTGAAATCTCAGCACACACTTTTTCACCCAATCTTGATGAAACTTTCAGGTAATGATCAGTACACCAATCCCACTTGGCTCGCCAAATTTCGTTCTTCTAGGTTAAACCGTTTGTTGGCAGTAACCGGTTTCATTTTGAGGTTTCACTCTGTTTTCTCCTATAGGGATACATGTATTTGGAACTCTAAATCAAACACGGTTTGTGCTAGCTCTTTGAAACTTGACACAATAAAGCAGTTTCAAGTTCTATCTCTATGGGTTATTTGCTGTTGATGTAGCCCTAAGCAGAGACTGGCGAGAATCACTTTCATGGAAAGGGCCTGCCAAGCTTCCAAAAAACTACGAGTTGCCTGAAATCTCAGCACACACTTTTTTCACCCAATCTTGATGAAACTTTCAGGTAATGATCACTACACCAATCCCACTTGGCTCGCCAAATTTCCTTCTTCTAGGTTAAACCGTTCGTTGGCAGTGACCGGTTTCATTTTGAGGTTTCACTCTGTTTTCTCCTATAGGGATACATGTATTTGGAACTCTAAATCAAACAGGGTTTGTGCTAGCTCTTTGAAATTTGACACAATAAAGCAGTTTCAAGTTCTATCTTTATGGTTTGTTTGCTGTTGATGAAGCCCTAAGCAGAAAATGGCGAGAATCACTTTCATGGAAAGGGCCTGCCAAGCTTCCAAAAAACTACGAGTTTCCTGAAATCTCAGCACACACTTTTTCACCCAATCTTGATGAAACTTTCAGGTAATGATCAGGACACCAATCCCACTTGGCTCGCCAAATTTCGTTCTTCTAGGTTAAACCATTCGTTGGCAGTAACCGGTTCCATTTTGAGGTTTCACTCTGTTTTCTCCTATAGGGATACATGTATTTGGAACTCTAAATCAAACACGGTTTGTGCTACCTCTTTGAAACTTGACACAATAAAGCAGTTTCAAGTTCTATCTCTACGGTTTGCTTGCTGTTGATGTAGCCCTAAGCAGAGACTGTCGAGAATCACTTTCATGAAAAGGGCCTGCCAAGCTTCCAAAAAACTACGAGTTGCCTGAAATCTCAGCACACACTTTTTCACCCAATCTTGATGAAACTTTCAGGTAATGATCAGTACACCAATCCCACTTGGCTCGCCAAATTTCGTTCTTATAGGTTAAACCGTTCGTTGGCAGTAACCGGTTTCATTTTGAGGTTTCACTCTGTTTTCTCCTATAGGGATACATGTATTTGGAACTCTAAATCAAACACGGAGTGTGCTAGCTCTTTGAAACTTGACACAATAAAGCAGTTTCAAGTTCTATCTCTATGGTTTGTTTGCTGTTGATGTAGCCCTAAGCAGAGACTGGCGAGAATCACTTTCATGGAAAGGGCCTGCCAAGCTTACAAAAATTACGAGTTGCCTGAAATCTCAGCACACACTTTTTCACCCAATCTTGATGAAACTTTCAGGTAATGATCAGTACACCAATCCCACTTGGCTCGCCAAATTTCGTTCTTCAAGGTTAAACCGTTCGTTGGCAGTAACCGGTTCATTTTGAGGTTTCACTCTGTTTTCTCCTATAGGGATACATGTATTTGGAATTCTAAATCAAACACGGATTGTGCTAGCTCTTTGAAACTTGACACAATAAAGCAGTTTCAAGTTATATCTCTATGGTTTGTTTGCTGTTGATGTAGCCCTAAGCAGAGACTGGCGAGAATCACTTTCATGGAAAGGGCCTGCCAAGCTTCCAAAAAACTACGAGTTGCCTGAAATATCAGCACACACTTTTTTACCCAATATTGATGAAACTTTCAGGTAATGAGCAGTACACCAATCCCACTTGGCTCGCCAAATTTCGTTCTTCTACGTTAAACCGCTCGTTGGCAGTAACCGGTTTCATTTTGAGGTTTCACTCTGTTTTCTCCTATAGGGATACATGTATTTGGAACTCTAAATCAAACACGGTTTGTGCTAGCTCTTTGAAACTACACAATAAAGCAGTTTCAAGTTCTATCTCTATGGTTTGTTTGCTGTTGATGTAGCCCTAAGCAGAGACTGGCGAGAATCACTTTCATGGAAAGGGCCTGCCAAGCTTCCAAAAAACTACGAGTTGCCTGAAATCTCAGCACACACTTTTTCACCCAATCTTCATGAAACTTTCAGGTAATGATCAGTACACCAATCCCACTTGGCTCGCCAAATTTGGTTATTCTAGGTTAAACCGCTCGTTGGCAGTAACCGGTTTCATTTTGAGGTTTCACTGTGTTTTCTCCTATAGGGATACATGTATTTGGAACTCTAAATCAAACACGGTTTGTGCTAGCTCTTTGAAACTTGACACAAGATAGCAGTTTCAAGTTCTATCTCTATGGTTTGTTTGATGTTGATGTAGCCCTAAGCAGAGACTGGCGAGAATCACTTTCATGGAAAGGGCCTGCCAAGCTTCCAAAAAACTACGAGTTGCCTGAAATCACAGCACACACTTTTTCACCCAATCTTGATGAAACTTTCAGGTAATGATCAGTACACCAATCCCACTTGGCTCGCCAAATTTCGTTCTTCTAGGTTAAACCGTTCGTTGGCAGTAACAGGTTTCATTTTGAGGTTTCACTCTGTTTTCTCCTATAGGGATACATGTATTTGGAACTCTAAATCAAACACGTTTGTGCTAGCTCTTTGAAACTTGACACAATAAAGCAGTTTCAAGTTCTATCTCTATGGTTTGTTTGCTGTTGATGTAGCCCTAAGCAGAGACTGGCGAGAATCACTTTCATGGAAAGGGCCTGCCAAGCTTCCAAATAACTACGAGTTGCCTGAAATCTCAGCACACAGTTTTTCACCCAATCTTGATGAAACTTTCAGGTAATGATCAGTACACCAATCCCACTTGGCTCGCCAAATTTCCTTCTTCTAGGTTAAACCGTTCATTGGCAGTAACCGGTTTCATTTTGAGGTTTCACTCTGTTTTCTCCTATAGGGATACATGTATTTGGAACTCTAAATCAAACACGGTTTGTGCTAGCTCTTTGAAACTTGACACAATAAAGCAGTTTCAAGTTCTATCTCTATGGTTTGTTTGCTGTTGATATAGCCCTAAGCAGAGACTGGCGAGAATCACTTTCATGGAAAGAGCCTGCCAAGCTTCCAAAAACTACAAGTTGCCTGAAATCTCAGCAAACACTTTTTCACCCAATCTTGATGAAACTTTCAGGTAATGATCAGTACACCAATCCCACTTGGCTCGCCAAATTTCGTTCTTCTAGGTTAAACCGTTCGTTGGCAGTAACCGGTTTCATTTTGAGGTTTCACTCTGTTTTCTCCTATATGGATACATGTATTTGGAACTCTAAATCAAACACCGTTTGTGCTAGCTCTTTGAAACTTGACACAATAAAGCAGTTTCAAGTTCTATCTCTATGGTTTGTTTGCTGTTGATGTAGCCATAAGCAGAGACTGGCGAGAATCACTTTCATGGAAAGGGCCTGCCAAGCTTCCAAATAACTACGAGTTGCCTGAAATCTCAGCACACAGTTTTTCACCCAATCTTGATGAAACTTTCAGGTAATGATCAGTACACCAATCCCACTTGGCTCGCCAAATTTCCTTCTTCTAGGTTAAACCGTTCATTGGCAGTAACCGGTTTCATTTTGAGGTTTCACTCTGTTTTCTCCTATAGGGATACATGTATTTGGAACTCTAAATCAAACACGGTTTGTGCTAGCTCTTTGAAACTTGACACAATAAAGCAGTTTCAAGTTCTATCTCTATGGTTTGTTTGCTGTTGATATAGCCCTAAGCAGAGACTGGCGAGAATCACTTTCATGGAAAGAGCCTGCCAAGCTTCCAAAACTACAAGTTGCCTGAAATCTCAGCAAACACTTTTTCACCCAATCTTGATGAAACTTTCAGGTAATGATCAGTACACCAATCCCACTTGGCTCGCCAAATTTCGTTCTTCTAGGTTAACCGTTCGTTGGCAGTAACCGGTTTCATTTTGAGGTTTCACTCTGTTTTCTCCTATATGGATACATGTATTTGGAACTCTAAATCAAACACCGTTTGTGCTAGCTCTTTGAAACTTGACACAATAAAGCAGTTTCAAGTTCTATCTCTATGGTTTGTTTGCTGTTGATGTAGCCATAAGCAGAGACTGGCGAGAATCACTTTCATGGAAAGGCCTGCCAAGCTTCCAAAAACTACGAGTTGCCTGAAATCTCAGCACACACTTTTTTACCCAATCTTGATGAAACTTTCAGGTAATGAGCAGTACACCAATCCCACTTGGCTCGCCAAATTTCGTTCTTCTAGTTAAACAGCTTGTTGGCAGTAACCGGTTTCATTTTGAGGTTTCACTCTGTTTTCTCCTATAGGATACATGTATTTGGAACTCTAAATCAAACACGGTTTGTGCTAGCTCTTTGAAACTTGACACAATAAAGCAGTTTCAAGTTCTATCTCTATGGTTGTTTGCTGTTGATGTAGCCCTAAGCAGAGACTGGCGAGAATCACTTTCATGGAAAGGGCCTGCAAAGCTTCCAAAAAACTACGAGTTGCCTGAAATCTCAGCACACACTTTTTCACCCAATCTTGATGAAACTTTAAGGTAATGATCAGTACACCAATCCCACTTAGCTCGCCAAATTTCGTTCTTCTAGGTTAAACCGTTCGTTGGCAGTAACCGGTTTCATTTTGAGTTTTCACTCTGTTTTCTCCTATAGGGATACATGTATTTGGAACTCTAAATCAAACACGGTTTGTGCTAGCTCTTTGAAACTTGACACAATAAAGCAGTTTCAAGTTCTATCTCTATGGTTTGTTTGCTGTTGATGTAGCCCTAAGCAGAGACTGGCGAGAATCACTTACATGGAAAGGGCCTGCCAAGCTTCAAAAAACTACGAGTTTCCTGAAATCTCAGCACACACTTTTTCACCCAATCTTGATGAAACTTTCAGGTAATGATCAGTACACCATTCCCACTTGGCTCGCCAAATTTCGTTCTTCTAGGTTAAACCGTTCGTTGGCAGTAACCGGTTTCATTTTGAGGTTTCACTCTGTTTTCTCCTATAGGGATACATGTATTTGGAACTCTAAATCAAACACGGTTTGTGCTAGCTCTTTGAAACTTGACACAATAAAGCAGTTTCAAGTTCTATCTCTATGGTTTGTTTGCTGTTGATGTAGCCCTAAGCAGAGACTGGCGAGAATCACTTTCATGGAAAGGGCCTGCCAAGCTTCCAAAAATCTATGAGTTTCCTGAAATCTCAGCACACACTTTTTCACCCAATCTTGCTGAAACTTTCAGGTAATGATCAGTACACCAATCCCACTTGGCTCGCCAAATTTCGTTCTTCTAGGTTAAACCGTTCGTTGGCAGTAACCGGTTTCATTTTGAGGTTTCACTCTGTTTTCTCCTATAGGGATACATGTATTTGGAACTCTAAATCAAACACGGTTTGTGCTAGCTCTTTGAAACTTGACACAATAAAGCAGTTTCAAGTTCTATCTCTATGGTTTGTTTGCTGTTGATGTAGCCCTAAGCAGAGACTGGCGAGAATCACTTTCATGGAAAGGGCCTGCCAAGCTTCCAAAAAACTACGAGTTACCTGAAATCTCAGCACACACTTTTTCACCCAATCTTGATGAAACTTTCAGGTAATGATCAGTACACCAATCCCACTTGGCTCGCCAAATTTCGTTCTTCTAGGTTAAACCGTTCGTTGGCAGTAACCGGTTTCATTTCGAGGTTTCACTCTGTTTTCTCCTATAGGGATACATGTATTTGGAACTCTAAATCAAACACGGTTTGTGCTAGCTCTTTGAAACTTGACACAATAAAGCAGTTTCAAGTTCTATCTCTATGGTTTGTTTGCTGTTGATGTAGCCCTAAGCAGAGACTGGCGAGAATCACTTTCATGGAAAGGGCCTGCCAAGCTTCCAAAAAACTACGAGTTGCCTGAAATCTCAGCAAACACTTTTTCACACAATCTTGATGATACTTTCAGGTAATGATGAGTACACCAATCCCACTTGGCTCGCCAAATTTCCTTCTTCTAGGTTAAACCGTTCGTTGGCAGTAACCGCTTTCATTTTGAGGTTTCACTCTGTTTTCTCCTATAGAGATACATGTATTTGGAACTCTAAATCAAACACGGTTTGTGCTAGCTCTTTGAAACTTGACACAATATAGCAGTTTCAAGTTCTATCTCTATGGTTTGTTTGCTGTTGATGTAGCCCTAAGCAGAGACTGGCGAGAATCACTTTCATGGAAAGGCCCTGCCAAGATTCCAAAACACTACGAGTTGCCTGAAATCTCAGCAAACACTTTTTCACCCAATCTTGATGAAACTTTCAGGTAATGATCAGTACACCAATCCCACTTGGCTCGCCAAATTTCGTTCTTCTAGGTTAAACCGTTCGTTGGCAGTAACCGGTTTCATTTTGAGGTTTCACTCTGTTTCTCCTATAGGGATACATGTATTTGGAACTCTAAATCAAACACGGTTTGTGCTAGCTCTTTAAAACTTGAAACAATAAAGCAGTTTCAAGTTCTATCTCTATGGTTTGTTTGCTGTTGATGTAGCCCTAAGCAGAGACTGGCGAGAATCACTTTCATGGAAAGGGCCGGCCAAGCTTCCAAAAAACTACGAGTTGCCTGAAATCTCAGCACACACTTTTTCACCCAATCTTGATGAAACTTTCAGGTAATGATCAGTACACCAATCCAACTTGGCTCGCCAAATTTCGTTCTTCTAGGTTAAACCGTTCGTTGGCAGTAACCGGTTTCATTTTGAGGTTTCACTCTGTTTTCTCCTATAGGGATACATGTATTTGGAACTCTAAGTCAAACACGGTTTGTGCTAGCTCTTTGAAACTTGACACAATATAGCAGTTTCAAGTTCTATCTCTATGGTTTTTTTGCTGTTGATGTAGCCCTAAGCAGAGACTGGCGAGAACACTTTCATGGAAAGGGCCTGCCAAGCTTCCAAAAAACTACGAGTTGCCTGAAATCTCAGCACACACTTTTTCACCCAATCTTGATGAAACTTTCAGGTAATGATCAGTACACCAATCCCACTTGGCTCGCCAAATTTCCTTCTTCTAGGTTAAACCGTTCGTTGGCAGTAACCGGTTTCATTTTGAGGTTTCACTCTGTTTTCTCCTATAGGGATACATGTATTTGGAACTCTAAATCAAACACGGTTTGTGCTAGCTCTTTGAAATTTGACACAATAAAGCAGTTTCAAGTTCTATCTTTATGATTTGTTTGCTGTTGATGAAGCCCTAAGCAGAAACTGGCGAGAATCACTTTCATGGAAAGGGCCTGCCAAGCTTCCAAAAAACTACGAGTTGCCTGAAATCTCAGCACACAGTTTTTCACCCAATCTTGATGAAACTTTCAGGTAATGATCAGTACACCAATCCCACTTGGCTCGCCAAATTTCGTTCTTCTAGGTTAAACCGTTCGTTGGCAGTAACAGGTTTCATTTTGAGGTTTCACTCTGTTTTCTCCTATAGGGATACATGTATTTGGAACTCTAAATCAAACACGGTTTGTGCTAGCTCTTTGAAACTTGACACAATAAAGCAGTTTCAAGATCTATCTCTATGGTTTGTTTGCTATTGATGTAGCCCTACGCAGAGACTGGCGAGAATCACTTTCATGGAAAGAGCCTGCCAAGCTTCCAAAAAACTACAAGTTGTCTGAAATCTCAGCAAACACTTTTTCACCCAATCTTGATGAAACGTTCAGGTAATGATCAGTACACCAATCCCACTTGGCTCGCCAAATTTCGTTCTTCTAGGTTAAAACCGTTCGTTGGCAGTAACCGGTTTCATTTTGAGGTTTCACTCTGTTTTCTCCTATAGGGATACATGTATTTGGAACTCTAAATCAAACACGGTTTGTGCTAGCTCTTTGAAACTTGACACAATAAAGCAGTTTCAAGATCTATCTCTATGGTTTGTTTGCTGTTGATGTAGCCCTAAGCAGAGACTGGCGAGAATCACTTTCATGGAAAGGGCCTGCCAAGCTTCCAAAAACTACCAGTTGCCTGAAATCTCAGCACACACTTTTTCACCCAATCTTGATGAAACGTTCAGGTAATGATCAGTACACCAATTCCACTTGAATCGCCAAATTTCGTTCTTCTAGGTTAAACCGTTCGTTGGCAGTAACCGGTTTCATTTTGAGGTTTCACTCCGTTTTCTCCTATAGAAATACATGTATTTGGAACTCTAAATCAAACACGGTTTGTGCTAGCTCTTTGAAACTTGACAAAATAAAGAAGTTTCAAGTTCTATCTCTATGGTTTGTTTGCTGTTGGTGTAGCCCTAAGTAGAGGCTGGCGAGAATCACTTTCATGGAAAGGGTCTGCCAAGCTTCCAAAAAACTACGAGTTGCCTGAAATCTCAGCACACACTTTTTCACCCAATCTTGATGAAACTTTCAGGTAATGATCACTACTTACTCCAATCCCACTTGCTCGCCCAAATTTCGTTCTTCTAGGTTAAACCGTTCATTGGCAGTAACCGGTTTCATTTGAGGTTTCACTCTGTTTTCTCCTATAGGGATACATGTATTTGGAACTCTAAATCAAACACGGTTTGTGCTAGCTCTTTTGAAACTTGACACAATAAAGCAGTTTCAAGTTCTATCTCTATGGTTTGTTTGCTGTTGATGTAGCCCTAAGCAGAGACTGGCGAGAATCACTTTCATGGAAAGAGCCTGCCAAGCTTCCAAAAACTACAAGTTCCCTGAAATCTCAGCAAACACTTTTCACCCAATCTTGATGAAACTTTCAGGTAATGATCAGTACACCAATCCCACTTGGCTCGCCAAATTTCGTTCTTCTAGGTTAAACCGTTCGTTGGCAGTAACCGGTTTCATTTTGAGGTTTCACTCTGTTTTCTCCTATATGGATACATGTATTTGGAACTCTAAATCAAACACGGTTTGTGCTAGCTCTTTGAAACTTGACACAATAAAGCAGTTTCAAGTTCTATCTCTATGGTTTGTTTGCTGTTGATGTAGCCATAAGCAGAGACTGGCGAGAATCACTTTTCATGGAAAGGGCCTGCCAAGCTTCCAAAAAACTACGAGTTGCCTGAAATCTCAGCAAACACTTTTTTCACACAATCTTGATGAAATTTTCAGGTAATGATCAGTACACCAATCCCACTTGGCTCGCCAAATTTCGTTCTTCTAGGTTAAACCGTTCGTTGGCAGTAACCGGTTTCATTTTGAGGTTTCACTCCGTTTTCTCCTATAAGGATACATGTATTTGGAACTCTAAATCAAACACGGTTTGTGCTAGCTCTTTGAAACTTGACACAATATAGCAGTTTCAAGTTCTATCTCTATGGTTTGTTTGCTGTTGATGTAGCCCTAAGCAGAGACTGGCGAGAATCACTTTCATGGAAAGGGCCTGCCAAGCTTCCAAAAAACTACGAGTTGCCTGAAATCTCAGCACACACTTTTTCACCCAATCTTGATGAAACTTTCAGGTAATGATCAGTACACCAATCCCACTTGGCTCGCCAAATTCGTTCTTCTAGGTTAAACCGTTCGTTGGCAGTAACAGGTTTCATTTTGAGGTTTCACTCTGTTTTCTCCTATAGGGATACATGTATTTGGAACTCTAAATCAAACAAGGTTTGTGCTAGCTCTTTGAAACTTGACACAATAAAGCAGTTTTCAAGTTCTATCTCTATGGTTTGTTTGCTGTTGATGTAGCCCTAAGCAGAGACTGGCGAGAATCACTTTCATGGAAAGGGCCTGCCAAGCTTCCAAAAAACTACGAGTTGCCTGAAATCTCAGCACACAGTTTTTCACCCAATCTTGATGAAACTTTCAGGTAATGATCAGTACACCAATCCCACTGGGCTCGCCAAATTTCCTTCTTCTAGGTTAAACCGTTCATTGGCAGTAACCGGTTTCATTTTGAGGTTTCACTCTGTTTTCTCCTATAGGGATACATGTATTTGGAACTCTAAATCAAACACGGTTTGTGCTAGCTCTTTGAAACTTGACACAATAAAGCAGTTTCAAGTTCTATCTCTATGGTTTGTTTGCTGTTGATATAGCCCTAAGCAGAGACTGGCGAGAATCACTTTCATGGAAAGAGCCTGCCAAGCTTCCAAAAACTACAAGTTGCCTGAAATCTCAGCAAACACGTTTTCACCCAATCTTGATGAAACTTTCAGGTAATGATCAGTACACCAATCCCACTTGGCTCGCCAAATTTCGTTCTTCTAGGTTAAAACCGTTCGTTGGCAGTAACCGGTTTCATTTTGAGGTTTCACTCTGTTTTCTCCTATATGGATACATGTATTTGGAACTCTAAATCAAACACCGTTTGTGATAGCTCTTTGAAACTTGACACAATAAAGCAGTTTCAAGTTCTATCTCTATGGTTTGTTTGCTGTTGATGTAGCCATAAGCAGAGACTGGCGAGAATCACTTTCATGGAAAGGGCCTGCCAAGCTTCCAAAAAACTACGAGTTGCCTGAAATCTCAGCACACACTTTTTCACCCAATCTTGATGAAACTTTCAGGTAATGATCAGTACACCAATCCCACTTGGCTCGCCAAATTTCGTTCTTCTAGGTTAAACCGTTCATTGGCAGTAACCGGTTTCATTTTGAGGTTTCACTCTGGTTTCTCCTATAGGGATACATGTATTTGGAACTCTAAATCAAACACGGTTTGTGCTAGCTCTTTGAAACTTGACACAATAAAGCAGTTTCAAGTTCTATCTCTATGGTTTGTTTGCTATTGATGTAGCCCTAAGCAGAGACTGGCGAGAATCACTTTCATGGAAAGAGCCTGCCAAGCATCCAAAAAATTACGAGTTGTCTGAAATCTCAGCAAACACTTTTTCACCCAATCTTGATGAAACTTTCAGGTAATGATCAGTACACCAATCCCACTTGGCTCGCCAAATTTCGTTCTTCTAGGTTAAACCGTTCGTTGGCAGTAACCAGTTTCATTTTGAGGTTTCACTCTGTTTTCTCCTATAGGGATACATGTATTTGGAACTCTAAATCAAACACGGTTTGTGCTAGCTCTTTGAAACTTGACACAATAAAGCAGTTTCAAGTTCTATCTCTATGGTTTGTTTGCTGTTGATGTAGCCCTAAGCAGAGACTGGCGAGAATCACTTTCATGGAAAGGGCCTGCCAAGCTTCCAAAAAACAACGAGTTGCCTGAAATCTCAGCAAACACTTTTTCACCCAATCTTGATGATACTTTCAGGTAATGATCAGTACACCAATCCCACATGGCTCGCCAAATTTCGTTCTTCTAGGTTAAACCGTTCGTTGGCAGTAACCGGTTTCATTTTGAGGTTTCACTCTGTTTTCTCCTATAGGGATACATGTATTTGGAACTCTAAATCAAACACGGTTTGTGCTAGCTCTTTGAAACTTGACACAATAAAGCAGTTTCAAGTTCTATCTCTATGGTTTGTTTGCTGTTGATGTAGCCCTAAGCAGAGACTGGCGAGAATCACTTTCATGGAAAGAGCCTGCCAAGCTTCCAAAAACTACAAGTTGCCTGAAATCTCAGCAAACACTTTTTCACCCAATCTTGATGAAACTTTCAGGTAATGATCAGTACACCAATCCCACTTGGCTCGACAAATTTCGTTCTTCTAGGTTAAACCGTTCGTTGGCAGTAACCGGTTTCATTTTGAGGTTTCACTCTGTTTTCTCCTATATGGATACATGTATTTGGAACTCTAAATCAAACACGGTTTGTGCTAGCTCATTGAAACTTGACACAATAAAGCGGTTTCAAGTTCTATCTCTATGGTTTGTTTGCTGTTGATGTATCCCTAAGCAGAGACTGGCGAGAATCACTTTCATTGAAAGTGCCTGCCAAGCTTCCAAAAAACTACGAGTTGCCTGAAATCTCAGCAAACACTTTTTCACCCAATCTTGATGATACTTTCAGGTAATGATCAGTACACCAATCCCACTTGGCTCGCCAAATTTTGTTTTTCTAGGTTAAACCGTTCATTGGCAGTAACCGGTTTCATTTTGAGGTTTCACTCTGTTTTCTCCTATAGGGATACATGTATTTGGAACTCTAAATCAAACACGGTTTGTGGTAGCTCTTTGAAACTTGAGAAAATAAAGAAGTTTCAAGTTCTATCTTTATGGTTTGTTTGTTGTTGATGGAGCCTTAAGCAGAGACTGGCGAGAATCACTTTCATGGAAAGGGCCTGCCAAGCTTCCAAAAAACTACGAGTTGCCTGAAATCTCGGCACACACTTTTTCACCCAATCTTGGTGAAACTTTTAGGTAATGATCAGTACACCAATCCCACTTGGCTCGCCAAATTTCGTTCTTCTAGGTTAAACCGTTCGTTGGCAGTAACCGGTTTCATTTTGAGGTTTCACTCTGTTTTCTCCTATACAAATACATGTATTTGGAACTCTAAATCAAACACGGTTTGTGCTAGCTCTTTGAAACTTGACACAATAAAGCAGTTTCAAGTTCTATCTTAATGGTTTGTTTGCTGTTGATGTAGCACTAAGCAGAGACTGGCGAGAATCACTTTCATGGAAAGGGCCTGCCAAGCTTCCAAAAAACTACGAGTTTCCTGAAATCTCAGCACACACTTTTTCACACAATCTTGATGAAACTTTCAGGTAATGATCAGTACACCAATCCCACTTGGCTCGCCAAATTTCGTTCTTCTAGGTTAAACCTTTCGTTGGCAGTAACCGGTTTCATTTTGAGGTTTCACTCTGTTTTCTCCTATAGGGATACATGTATTTGGAACTCTAAATCAAACACGGTTTGTGCTAGCTCTTTGAAACTTGACACAATAAAGCAGTTTCAAGTTCTATCTCTGTGGTTTGTTTGCTGTTAATATAGCCCTAAGCAGAGACTGGCGAGAATCACTTTCATGGAAAGGGCCTGCCAAGCTTCCAAAAAACTACGAGTTGCCTGAAATCTCAGCACACACTTTTTCACCCAATCTTGATGAAACTTTCAGGAAATGATCAGTACACCAATCCCACTTGGCTCGCCAAATTTCGTTCTTCTAGGTTAAACCGTTCGTTGGCAGTAACCGCTTTCATTTTGAGGTTTCACTCTGTTTTCTCCTATAGGGATACATGTATTTGGAACTCTAAATCAAACACGGTTTGTGCTAGCTCTTTGAAACTTGACACAATAAAGCAGTTTCAAGGTCTATCTCTATGGTTTGTTTGCTGTTGATGTAGCCCTAAGCAGAGACTGGCGAGAATCACTTTCATGGAAAGGGCCTGCCAAGCTTCCAAAAAACTACGAGTTGCCTGAAATCTCAGCACACACTTTTTCACCCAATCTTGATGAAACTTTCAGGTAATGATCAGTACACCAATCCCACTTGGCTCGCCAAATTTCGTTCTTCTAGGTTAAACCGTTCGTTGGCAGTAACCGCTTTCATTTTGAGCTTTCACTCTGTTTTCTCCTATAGGGATACATGTATTTGGAACTCTAAATCAAACACGGTTTGTGCTAGCTTTTTGAAACTTGACACAATAAAGCAGTTTCAAGGTCTATCTCTATGGTTTGTTTGCTGTTGATGTAGCCCTAAGCAGAGACTGGCGAGAATCACTTTCATGGAAAGGGCCTGCCAAGCTTCCAAAAAACTACGAGTTGCCTGAAATCTCAGCACACACTTTTTCACCCAATCTTGATGAAACTTTCAGGTAATGATCAGTACACCAATCCCACTTGGCTCGCCAAATTTCATTCTTCTAGGTTAAACCGTTCGTTGGCAGTAACCGGTTTAATTTTGAGGTTTCACTCTGTTTTCTCCTAGAGGGATACATGTATTTGGAACTCTAAATCAAACACGGTTTGTGCTAGCTCTTTGAAACTTGACACAATAAAGCCAATTCAAGTTCTATCTCTATGGTTTGTTTGCTGTTGATGTAGCCCTAAGCAGAGACTGGGGAGAATCACTTTCATGGAAAGGGCCTGCCAAGATTCCAAAAACTACGAGTTGCCTGAAATCTCAGCACACACTTTTTCACCCAATCTTGATGAAACTTTCAGGTAATGATCAGTACACCAATCCCACTTGGCTCGCCAAATTTCGTTCTTCTAGGTTAAACCGTTCGTTGGCAGTAACCGGTTTCATTTTGAGGTTTCACTCTGTTTTCTCCTATAGGGATACATGTATTTGGAACTCTAAATCAAACACGGTTCGTGCTAGCTCTTTGAAACTTGACACAATAAAGCATTTTCAAGTTCTATCTCTATGGTTTGTTTGCTGTTGATGTAGCCCTAAGCAGAGACTGGCGAGAATCACTTTCATGGAAAGGGCCTGCCAAGCTTCCAAAAAACTACGAGTTGCCTGAAATCTCAGCGAACACTTTTTCACCCAATCTTGATGAAACTTTCAGGTAATGATCAGTACACCAATCCCACTGGGCTCGCCAAATTTCGTTCTTCTAGGTTAAACCATTCGTTGGCAGTAACCAGTTTCATTTTGAGGTTTCACTCTGTTTTCTCCTATAGGGATACATGTATTTGGAACTCTAAATCAAACACGGTTTGTGGTAGCTCTTTGAAACTTGACACAATAAAGCAGTTTCAAGTTCTATCTCTATGGTTTGTTTGCTGTTGATGTAGACCTAAGCAGAGATTGGCGAGAATCACTTTCATGGAAAGGGCCTGCCAAGATTCCAAAAAACTACGAGTTGCCTGAAATCTCAGCAAACACTTTTTCACCCAATCTTGATGATACTTTCAGGTAATGATCAGTACACCAATCCCACTTGGCTCGCCAAATTTTGTTTTTCTAGGTTAAACCGTTCATTGGCAGTAACCGGTTTCATTTTGAGGTTTCACTCTGTTTTCTCCTATAGGGATACATGTATTTGGAACTCTAAATCAAACACGGTTTGTGGTAGCTCTTTGAAACTTGAGAAAATAAAGAAGTTTCAAGTTCTATCTTTATGGTTTGTTTGCTGTTGATGGAGCCTTAAGCAGAGACTGGCGAGAATCACTTTCATGGAAAGGGCCTGCCAAGCTTCCAAAAAACTACGAGTTGCCTGAAATCTCAGCACACACTTTTTCACCCAATCTTGGTGAAACTTTCAGGTAATGATCAGTACACCAATCCCACTTGGCTCGCCAAATTTCGTTCTTCTAGGTTAAACCGTTCGTTGGCAGTAAACGGTTTCATTTTGAGGTTTCACTCTGTTTTCTCCTATACAAATACATGTATTTGGAACTCTAAATCAAACACGGTTTGTGCTAGCTCTTTGAAACTTGACACAATAAAGCAGTTTCAAGTTCTATCTTAATGGTTTGTTTGCTGTTGATGTAGCACTAAGCAGAGACTGGCGAGAATCACTTTCATGGAAAGGGCCTGCCAAGCTTCCAAAAAACTACGAGTTTCCTGAAATCTCAGCACACACTTTTTCACACACTCTTGATGAAACTTTCAGGTAATGATCAGTACACCAATCCCACTTGGCTCGCCAAATTTCGTTCTTCTAGGTTAAACCTTTCGTTGGCAGTAACCGGTTTCATTTTGAGGTTTCACTCTGTTTTCTCCTATAGGGATACATGTATTTGGAACTCTAAATCAAACACGGTTTGTGCTAGCTCTTTGAAACTTGACACAATAAAGCAGTTTCAAGTTCTATCTCTGTGGTTTGTTTGCTGTTAATATAGCCCTAAGCAGAGACTGGCGAGAATCACTTTCATGGAAAGGGCCTGCCAAGCTTCCAAAAAACTAAGAGTTGCCTGAAATCTCAGCACACACTTTTTCACCCAACCTTGATGAAACTTTCAGGTAATGATCAGTCCACCAATCCCACTTGGCTCGCCAAATTTCGTTCTTCTAGGTTAAACCGTTCGTTGGCAGTAACCGGTTTCATTTTGAGGTTTCACTCTGTTTTCTCCTATAGGGATACATGTATTTGGAACTCTAAATCAAACACGGTTTGTGCTAGCTCATTGAAACTTGACACAATAAAGCCAATTCAAGTTCTATCTCTATGGTTTGTTTGCTGTTGATGTAGCCCTAAGCAGAGACTGGCGAGAATCACTTTCATGGAAAGGGCCTGCCAAGCTTCCAAAAAACTACGAGTTGCCTGAAATCTCAGCACACACTTTTTCACCCAATCTTGATGAAACTTTCAGGTAATGATCAGTACACCAATCCCACTTGGCTCGCCAAATTTCGTTCTTCTAGGTTAAACCGTTCGTTGGCAGTAACCGGTTTCATTTTGAGGTTTCACTCTGTTTTCTCCTATAGGGATACATGTATTTGGAACTCTAAAACAAACACGGTTTGTGCTAGCTCTTTGAAACTTGACACAATAAAGCAGTTTCATGTTCTATCTCTATGGTTAGTTTGCTGTTGATGTAGCCCTAAGCAGAGACTGGCGAGAATCACTTTCATGAAAAGGGCCTTCCAAACTTCCAAAACTACGAGTTGCCTTAAATCACAGAACACACTTTTTCACTCAATCTTGATGAAACTTTCAGGTAATGATCAGTACAGCAATCCCACTTGGCTCGCCAAATTTCGTTCTTCTAGGTTAAACCGTTCGTTGGCAGTAACCGGTTTCATTTTGAGGTTTCACTCTGTTTTCTCCTATAGGAATACATGTATTAGGAACTCTAAATCAAACACGGTTTGTGATATCTCTTTGAAACTTGACACAATAAAGCAGTTTCAAGTTCTATCTCTATGGTTTGTGTGCTGTTGATGTAGCCCTAAGCAGAGACTGGCGAGAATCACTTGCATGGAAAGGGCCTGCCAAGCTTCCAAAAAACTACTAGTTGCCTGAAATCTCAGCACACACTTTTTCACCCAATCTTGATGAAACTTTCAGGTAATGATCAGTACACCAATCCCACGTGGCTCGCCAAATTTCGTTCTTCTAGGTTAAACCGTTCGTTGGCAGTAACCGGTTTCATTTTGAGGTTTCACTCTGTTTTCTCCTATAGGGATACATATATTTCGAACTCTAAATCAAACACGGTTTGTGCTAGCTCTTTGAAACTTGACACAATAAAGCAGTTTCAAGTTCTATCTCTATGGTTTGTTTGCTGTTCATATAGCCCTAAGCAGAAAGTGGCGAGAATCACTTTCATAGAAAGGGCCTGCCAAGCTTCCAAAAAACGACGAGTTGCCTGAAATCTCAGAACACACTTTTTCACCCAATCTTGATGAAACTTTCAGGAAATGATCAGTACACCAATCCCACTTGGCTCGCCAAATTTCGTTCTTCTAGGTTAAACCGTTCGTTGGCAGTAACCGGTTTCATTTTGAGGTTTCACTCTGTTTTCTCCTATGGGGATACATGTATTTGGAACTCTAAATCAAACACGGTTCGTGCTAGCTCTTTGAAACTTGACACAATAAAGCACTTTCAAGTTCTATCTCTATGGTTTGTTTGCTGTTGATGTAGCCCTAAGCAGAGACTGGCGAGAATCACTTTCATAGAAACGGCCTGTCAAGCTTCCAAAAAACTACGAGTTGCCTTAAATCTCAGCACACACTTTTTCACCCAATCTTGATGAAACTTTTAGGTAATGATCAGTACACCAATCCCACTTGGCTTGCCAAATTTTGTTCTTCTAGGTTAAACCGTTCGTTGGCAGTAACCGCTTTCATTTTGAGGTTTCACTCTGTTTTCTCCTATAGGGATACATGTATTTGGAACTCTAAATCAAACACGGTTTGTGCTAGCTCTTTGAAACTTGACACAATAAAGCACTTTCAAGTTCTATCTCTATGGTTTGTTTGCTGTTGATGTAGCCCTAAGCAGAGACTGGCGAGAATCACTTTCATAGAAACGGCCTGTCAAGCTTCCAAAAAACTACGAGTTGCCTTAAATCTCAGCACACACTTTTTCACCCAATCTTGATGAAACTTTTAGGTAATGATCAGTACACCAATCCCACTTGGCTTGCCAAATTTCGTTCTTCTAGGTTAAACCGTTCGTTTCCAGTAACCGCTTTCATTTTGAGGTTTCACTCTGTTTTCTCCTATGGGGATACATGTATTTGGAACTCTAAATCAAACACGGTTCGTGCTAGCTCTTTGAAACTTGACACAATAAAGCACTTTAAAGTTCTATCTCTATGGTTTGTTTGCTGTTGATGTAGCCCTAAGCAGAGACTGGCGAGAATCACTTTCATAGAAACGGCCTGTCAAGCTTCCAAAAAACTACGAGTTGCCTTAAATCTCAGCACACACTTTTTCACCCAATCTTGATGAAACTTTTAGGTAATGATCAGTACACCAATCGCACTTGGCTTGCCAAATTTTGTTCTTCTAGGTTAAACCGTTCGTTGGCAGTAACCGGTTTCATTTTGAGGTTTCACTCTGTTTTCTCCTATAGGGATACATGTATTTGGAACTCTAAATCAAACACGGTTTGTGCTAGCTCTTTGAAACTTGACACAATAAAGCAGTTTCAAGTTCTATCTCTATGGTTTGTTTGCTGTTGATGTAGCCCTAAGCAGAGACTGGGGAGAATCACTTTCATGGAAAGGGCCTGCCAAGCTTCCAAAAAACTACGAGTTGCCTGAAATCTCAGCACACACTTTTTCACCCAATCTTGATGAAACTTTCAGGTAATGATAGGTACACCAATCCCACTTGGCTCGCCAAATTTCGTTCTTCTAGGTTAAACCGTTCGTTGGCAGTAACCGGTTTCATTTTGAGGTTTCACTTTCTTTTCTCCTATAGGGATACATGTATTTGGAACTCTAAATCAAACAAGGTTTGTGCTAGCTCTTTGAAACTTGACACAATAAAGCAGTTTCAAGTTCTATCTCTATGGTTTGTTTGCTGTTGATGTAGCCCTAAGCAGAGACTGGCGAGAATCACTTTCATGGAAAGGGCCTGCCAAGCTTCCAAAAAACTACGAGTTGCCTGAAATCTCAGCACACACTTTTTCACCCAATCTTGATGAAACTTTCAGGTAATGATCAGTACACCAATCCCACTTGGCTCGCCAAATTTCGTTCTTCTAGGTTAAACCGTTCGTTGGCAGTAACCGCTTTCATTTTGAGGTTTCACTCTGTTTCTCCTATAGGGATACATGTATTTGGAACTCTAAATCAAACACGGTTTGTGCTAGCTCTTTGAAACTTGACACAATAAAGCAGTTTCAAGTTCTATCTCTATGGTTTGTTTGCTGTTGATGTAGCCCTAAGCAGAGACTGGCGAGAATCACTTTCATGGAAAGGGCCTGCCAAGCTTCCAAAAAACTACGAGTTGCCTGAAATCTCAGCACACACTTTTTCACCCAATCTTGATGAAACTTTCAGGTAATGATCAGTACACCAAACCCACTTGGCTCGCCAAATTTCGTTCTTCTAGGTTAAACCGTTCGTTTTCAGTAACCGCTTTCATTTTGAGGTTTCACTCTGTTTTCTCCTATAGGGATACATGTATTTGGAACTCTAAATCAAACACGGTTTGTGCTAGCTCTTTGAAACTTGACACAATAAAGCAGTTTCAAGGTCTATCTCTATGGTTTGTTTGCTGTTGATGTAGCCCTAAGCAGAGACTGGCGAGAATCACTTTCATGGAAAGGGCCTGCCAAGCTTCCAAAAAACTATGAGTTTCCTGAATAATCAGCACACACTTTTTCACCCAATCTTGATGAAACTTTCAGGTAATGATCAGTACACCAATCCCACTTGGCTCGCCAAATTTCGTTCTTCTAGGTTAAACCGTTCATTGGCAGTAACCGGTTTAATTTTGAGGTTTCACTCTGTTTTCTCCTAGAGGGATACATGTATTTGGAACTCTAAATCAAACACGGTTTGTGCTAGCTCTTTGAAACTTGACACAATAAAGCCAATTCAAGTTCTATCTCTATGGTTTGTTTGCTGTTGATGTAGCCCTAAGCAGAGACTGGGGAGAATCACTTTCATGGAAAGGGACTGCCAAGATTCCAAAAACTACGAGTTGCCTGAAATCTCAGCACACACTTTTTCACCCAATCTTGATGAAACTTTCAGGTAATGATCAGTACACCAATCCCACTTGGCTCGCCAAATATCGTTCTTCTAGGTTAAACCGTTCGTTGGCAGTAACCGGTTTCATTTTGAGGTTTCACTCTGTTTTCTCCTATAGGGATACATGTATTTGGAACTCTAAATCAAACACGGTTTGTGCTAGCTCTTTGAAACTTGACACAATAAAGCAGTTTCAAGTTCTATCTCTATGATTTGTTTGCTGTTGATGTAGCCCTAAGCAGAGACTGGGGAGAATCACTTTCATGGAAAGGGCCTGCCAAGCTTCCACAAGACTACGAGTTGCCTGAAATCTCAGCACACACTTTTTTACCCAATCTTGATGAAACTTTCAGGTAATGATCAGTACACCAATCACACTTGGCTCGCCAAATTTTGTTCTTCTAGGTTAAACCGTTCGTTGGCAGTAACCGGTTTCATTTTGAGGTTTCACTCTCTATTCTCCTATAGGGATACATGTATTTGGAACTCTAAATCAAACACGGTTTGTGCTAGCTCTTTCAAACTTGACACAATAAAGCAGTTTCAAGTTCTCTCTCTATGGTTTGTTTGCTGTTGATGTACCCCTAAGCAGAGACTGGCGAGAATCACTTTCATGGAAAGGGCCTGCCAAGCTTCCAAAAAACTACGAGTTGCCTGAAATCTCAGCACACACTTTTTCACCCAATCTTGATGAAACTTTCAGGTAATGATCAGTACACCAATCCCACTTGGCTCGCCAAATTTCGTTCTTCTAGGTTAAACCGTTCGTTGGCAGTAACCGGTTTCATTTTGAGGTTTCACTCTGTTTTCTCCTATAGGGATACATGTATTTGGAACTCTAAATCAAACACGGTTTGTGCTAGCTCTTTGAAACTTGACACAATAAAGCCAATTCAAGTTCTATCTCTATGGTTTGTTTGCTGTTGATGTAGCCCTAAGCAGAGACTGGCGAGAATCACTTTCATGGAAAGGGCCTGCCAAGATTCCAAAAACTACGAGTTGCCTGAAATCTCAGCACACACTTTTTCACCCAATCTTGATGTAACTTTCAGGTAATGATCAGTACACAAATCCCACTTGGCTCGCCAAATTTCGTTCTTCTAGGTTAAACCGTTCGTTGGCAGTAACCGGTTTCATTTTGAGGTTTCACTCTGTTCTCTCCTATAGGGATACATGTATTTGGAACTCTAAATCAAACACGGTTTGTGCTAGCTCTTTGAAACTTGACACACTAAAGCAGTTTCAAGTTCTATCTCTATGGTTTGTTTGCTGTTGATGTAGCCCTAAGCAGAGACTGGCGAGAATAACTTTCATGGAAAGGGTCTGCAAAGCTTCCAAAAAACTACGAGTTGCCTGAAATCTCAGCACACACTTTTTCACCCAATCTTGATGAAACTTTCAGGTAATGATCAGTACACCAATCCCACTTGGCTCGCCAAATTTCCTTCTTCTAGGTTAAACAGTTCGTTGGAAGTAACCGGTTTCATTTTGAGGTTTCACTCTGTTTTCTCCTATAGGGATACATGTATTTGGAACTCAAAATCAAACACGGTTTGTGCTAGCTCTTTGAAACTTGACACAATAAAGCAGTTTCAAGTTCTATTTCTATGATTTCTTTGCTGTTGATGTAGCCCTAAGCAGAGCCTGGCGAGAATCACTTTCATGGAAAGGGCCTGCAAAGCTTCCAAAAAACTACGAGTTGCCTGAAATCTCAGCACACACTTTTTCACCCAATCTTGAGGAAACTTTCAGGTAATGATCAGTACACCAATCCCACTTGGCTCGCCAAATTTCGTTCTTCTAGGTTAAACCGTTCGTTGGCAGTAACCGGTTTCATTTTGAGGTTTCACTCTGTTTTCTCCTATAGGGATACATGTATTTGGAACTCTAAAACAAACACGGTTTGTGCTAGCTCTTTGAAACTTGACACAATAAAGCAGTTTCATGTTCTATCTCTATGGTTAGTTTGCTGTTGATGTAGCCCTAAGCAGAGACTGGCGAGAATCACTTTCATGAAAAGGGCCTGCCAAACTTCCAAAAACTACGAGTTGCCTTAAATCACAGAACACACTTTTTCACTCAATCTTGATGAAACTTTCAGGTAATGATCAGTACAGCAATCCCACTTGGCTCGCCAAATTTCGTTCTTCTAGGTTAAACCGTTCGTTAGCAGTAACCGGTTTCATTTTGAGGTTTCACTCTGTTTTCTCCTATAGGAATACATGTATTTGGAACTCTAAATCAAACACGGTTTGTGCTATCTCTTTGAAACTTGACACAATAAAGCAGTTTCAAGTTCTATCTCTATGGTTTGTTTGCTGTTGATGTAGCCCTAAGCAGAGACTGGCGAGAATCACTTGCATGGAAAGGGCCTGCCAAGCTTCCAAAAAACTACGAGTTGCCTGAAATCTCAGCACACACTTTTTCACCCAATCTTGATGAAACTTTCAGGTAATGATCAGTACACCAATCCCACTTGGCTCGCCAAATTTCGTTCTTCTAGGTTAAACCGTTCGTTGGCAGTAACCGGTTTCATTTTGAGGTTTCACTCTCTTTTCTCCTATAGGGATACATGTATTTGGAACTCTAAATCAAACACGGTTTGTGCTAGCTCTTTGAAACTTGACACAATAAAGCAGTTTCAAGTTCTATCTCTATGGTTTGTTTGCTGTTGATGTAGCCCTAAGCAGAGACTGGCGAGAATCACTTTCATGGAAAGGGCCTGCCAAGCTTCCAAAAAACTACGAGTTGCCTGAAATCTCAGCACACACTTTTTCACCCAATCTTGATGAAACTTTCAGGTAATGATCAGTACACCAATCCCACTTGGTTCGCCAAATTTCGTTCTTCTAGGTTAAACCGTTCGTTGGCAGTAACCGGTTTCATTTTGAGGTTTCACTCTGTTTTCTCCTATAGGGATACATGTATTTGGAACTCTAAATCAAACACGGTTTGTGCTAGCTCTTTGAAACTTGACACAATAAAGCAGTTTCAAGTTCTATCTCTATGGTTTGTTTGCTGTTGATGTAGCCCTAAGCAGAGACTGGCGAGAATCACTTTCATGGAAAGGGCCTGCCAAGCTTCCAAAAAACTACGAGTTGCCTGAAATCTCAGCACACTTTTTCACCCAATCTTGATGAAACTTTCAGGTAATGATCAGTACACCAATCCCACTTGGCTCGCCAAATTTCGTTCTTCTAGGTTAAACCGTTCGTTGGCAGTAACCCGTTTCATTTTGAGGTTTCACTCTGTTTTCTCCTATGGGGATACATGTATTTGGAAGTCTAAATCAAACACGGTTCGTGCTAGCTCTTTGAAACTTGACACAATAAAGCAGTTTCAAGTTCTATCTCTATGGTTTGTTTGCTGTTGATGTATCCCTAAGCAGAGACTGGCGAGAATCACTTTCATAGAAACGGCCTGTCAAGCTTCCAAAAAACTACGAGTTGCCTTAAATATCAGCACACACTTTTTCACCCAATCTTGATGAAACTTTTAGGTAATGATCAGTACACCAATCCCACTTAGCTTGCCAAATTTCGTTCTTCTAGGTTAAACCGTTCGTTGGCAGTAACCGGTTTCATTTTGAGGTTTCACTCTGTTTTCTCCTATAGGGATACATGTATTTGGAACTCTAAATCAAACACGGTTTGTGCTAGCTCTTTGAAAGTTGACACAATAAAGCAGTTTCAAGTTCTATCTCTATGGTTTGTTTGCTGTTGATGTAGCCCTATGCAGAGACTGGCGAGAATCACTTTCATGGAAAGGGCCTGCCAAGCTTCCAAAAAACTACGAGTTGCCTGAAATCTCAGCACACACTTTTTCACCCAATCTTGATGAAACTTTCAGGTAATGATCAGTACACCAATCCCACTTGGCTCGCCAAATTTCGTTCTTCTAGGTTAAACCGTTCGTTGGCAGTAACCGGTTTCATTTTGAGGTTTCACTTTCTTTTCTCCTATAGGGATACATGTATTTGGAACTCTAAATCAAACACAGTTTGTGCTAGCTCTTTGAAACTTGACACAATAAAGCAGTTTCAAGTTCTATCTCTATGGTTTGTTTGCTGTTGATGTAGCCCTAAGCAGAGACTGGCGAGAATCACTTTCATGGAAAGGGCCTGCCAAGCTTCCAAAAAACTACGAGTTGCCTGAAATCTCAGCACACACTTTTTCACCCAATCTTGATGAAACTTTCAGGTAATGATCAGTACACCAATCCCACTTGGCTCGCCAAATTTCGTTCTTCTAGGTTAAACCGTTCGTTGGCAGTAACCGCTTTCATTTTGAGGTTTCACTCTGTTTTCTCCTATAGGGATACATGTATTTGGAACTCTAAATCAAACACGGTTTGTGCTAGCTCTTTGAAACTTGAGACAATAAAGCAGTTTCAAGGTCTATCTCTATGGTTTGTTTGCTGTTGATGTAGCCCTAAGCAGAGACTGGCGAGAATCACTTTCATGGAAAGGGCCTGCCAAGCTTCCAAAAAACTACGAGTTGCCTGAAATCTCAGCACACACTTTTTCACCCAATCTTGATGAAACTTTCAGGTAATGATCAGTACACCAATCCCACTTGGCTCGCCAAATTTCGTTCTTCTAGGTTAAACCGTTCGTTGGCAGTAACCGGTTTCATTTTGATGTTTCACTCTGTTTTCTCCTATAGGGATACATGTATTTGGAACTCTAAATCAAACACGGTTCGTGCTAGCTCTTTGAAACTTGACACAATAAAGCACTTTCAAGTTCTATCTCTATGGTTTGTTTGCTGTTGATGTAGCCCTAAGCAGAGACTGGCGAGAATCACTTTCATAGAAACGGCCTGTCAAGCTTTCAAAAAACTACGAGTTGCCTTAAATCTCAGCACACACTTTTTCACCCAATCTTGATGAAACTTTTAGGTAATGATCAGTACACCAATCCCACTTGGCTTGCCAAATTTCGTTCTTCTAGGTTAAACCGTTCGTTTCCAGTAACCGCTTTCATTTTGAGGTTTCACTCTGTTTTCTCCTATGGGGATACATGTATTTGGAACTCTAAATCAAACACGGTTCGTGCTAGCTCTTTGAAATTTGACACAATAAAGCACTTTCAAGTTCTATCTCTATGGTTTGTTTGCTGTTGATGTAGCCCTAAGCAGAGACTGGCGAGAATCACTTTCATAGAAACGGCCTGTCAAGCTTCCAAAAAACTACGAGTTGCCTTAAATCTCAGCACACACTTTTTCACCCAATCTTGATGAAACTTTTAGGTAATGATCAGTACACCAATCCCACTTGGCTTGCCAAATTTTGTTCTTCTAGGTTAAACCGTTCGTTGGCAGTAACCGGTTTCATTTTGAGGTTTCACTCTGTTTTCTCCTATAGGGATACATGTATTTGGAACTCTAAATCAAACACGGTTTGTGCTAGCTCTTTGAAACTTGACACAATAAAGCAGTTTCAAGTTCTTTCTCTATGGTTTGTTTGCTGTTGATGTAGCCCTAAGCAGAGACTGGCGAGAATCACTTTCATGGAAAGGGCCTGCCAGGCTTCCAAAAAACTACGAGATGTCTGAAATCTCAGCACACACTTTTTCACCCAATCTTGATGAAACTTTCAGGTAATGATCAGTACACCAATCCCACTTGGCTCGCCAAATTTCGTTCTTCTAGGTTAAACCGTTCGTTGGCAGTAACCGGTTTCATTTTGAGGTTTCACTCTGTTTTCTCCTATAGGGATACATGTATTTGGAACTCTAAATCAAACAAGGTTTGTGCTAGCTCTTTGAAACTTGACACAATAAAGCAGTTTCAAGTTCTATCTCTATGGTTTGTTTGCTGTTGATGTAGCCCTAAGCAGAGACTGGCGAGAATCACTTCATGGAAAGGGCCTGCCAAGCTTCCAAAAAACTACGAGTTGCCTGAAATCTCAGCACACACTTTTTCACCCAATCTTGATGAAACTTTCAGGTAATGATCAGTACACCAATCCCACTTGGCTCGCCAAATTTCGTTCTTCTAGGTTAGACCGTTCGTTGGCAGTAACCGCTTTCATTTTGAGGTTTCACTCTGTTTTCTCCTATAGGGATACATGTATTTGGAACTCTAAATCAAACACGGTTTGTGCTAGCTCTTTGAAACTTGACACAATAAAGAAGTTTCAAGATCTATCTCTATGGTTTGTTTGCTGTTGATGTAGCCCTAAGCAGAGACTGGCGAGAATCACTTTCATGGAAAGGGCCTGCCAAGCTTCCAAAAAACTACGAGTTGCCTGAAATCTCAGCACACACTTTTCACCCAATCTTGATGAAACTTTCAGGTAATGATCAGTACACCAATCCCACTTGGCTCGCCAAATTTCGTTCTTCTAGGTTAAACCGTTCGTTGGCAGTAACCGCTTTCATTTTGAGGTTTCACTCTGTTTTCTCCTATAGGGATACATGTATTTGGAACTCTAAATCAAACACGGTTTGTGCTAGCTCTTTGAAACTTGACACAATAAAGCAGTTTCAAGGTCTATCTCTATGGTTTGTTTGCTGTTGATGTAGCCCTAAGCAGAGACTGGCGAGAATCACTTTCATGGAAAGGGCCTGCCAAGCTTCCAAAAAACTACGAGTTGCCTGAAATCTCAGCACACACATTTTCACCCAATCTTGATGAAACTTTCAGGTAATGATCAGTACACCAATCCCACTTGGCTCGCCCAAATTTCGTTCTTCTAGGTTAAACCGTTCGTTGGCAGTAACCGGTTTAATTTTGAGGTTTCACTCTGTTTTCTCCTAGAGGGATACATGTATTTGGAACTCTAAATCAAACACGGTTTGTGCTAGCTCTTTGAAACTTGACACAATAAAGCAGTTTCAAGTTCTATCTCTATGGTTTGTTTGCTGTTGATGTAGCCCTAAGCAGAGACTGGGGAGAATCACTTTCATGGAAAGGGCCTGCCAAGATTCCAAAAACTACGAGTTGCCTGAAATCTCAGCACACACTTTTTCACCCAATCTTGATGAAACTTTCAGGTAATGAT
>NW_027523525.1:0-24362 GCF_052094955.1 Ictidomys tridecemlineatus
GATGAAACTTTCAGGTAATGATCAGTACACCAATCCCACCTGGCTCGCCAAATTTTGTTCTTCTAGGTTAAACCGTTCGTTGGCAGTAACCGGTTTCATTTTGAGGTTTCACTGTGTTTTCTCCTATAGGTATACATGTATTTGGAACTCTAAATCAAACACGGTTTGTGCTAGCTCTTTGAAACCGACACAATAAAGCAGTTTCAAGTTCTATTTCTATAGTTTGTTTGCTGTTGATGTAGCCCAAAGCAGAGACTGGCGAGAATCACTTTCATGGAAAGGGCCTGCCAAGCTTCCAAAAAACTACGAGTTGCCTGAAATCTCAGCACACACTTTTTCACCCAATCTTGATGAAACTTTCAGGTAATGATCAGTACACCAATCCCACTTGGCTCGCAAATTTCGTTCTTCTAGGTTAAACCGTTCTTTGGCAGTAACAGGTTTCATTTTGAGGTTTCACTCTGTTTTCTCCTATAGGGATACATGTATTTGGAACTCTAAATCAAACACAGTTTGTGCTAACTCTTTGAAACTTGACACAATAAAGCGGTTTCAAGTTCTATCTCTATGGTTTGTTTGCTGTTGATGTATCCCTAAGCAGAGACTGGCGAGAATCACTTTCATGAAAAGGGCCTGCCAAGCTTCCATAAAACTACGAGTTGCCTGAAATCTCAGCACACACTTTTTCACCCAATCTTGATGAAACTTTCAGGTAATGATCAGTACACCAATCCCACCTGGCTCGCCAAAATTCGTTCTTCTAGGTTAAACCGTTCGTTGGCAGTAACCGGTTTCATTTTGTGGTTTCACTCTGTTTTCTCCTATAGGGATAAATGTATTTTTAACTCTATCACAAACGCGGTTTGTGCTAGCTCTTTGAAACTTGACACAATAAAGCAGTTTCAAGTTCTATCTCTATGGTTTGGTTGCTGTTGATGTAGCCCTAAGCAGAGACTGGCGAGAATCACTTTCATGGAAAGGGCCTGCCAAGCTTCCAAAAAACTACGAGTTGCCTGAAATCTCAGCACACACTTTTTCACCCAATCTTGATGAAACTTGCAGGTAATGATCAGTACACCAATCCCACTTGGCTCACCAAATTTCGTTCTTCTAGGTTAAACCGTTCGTTGGCAGTAACCGGTTTCATTTTGAGGTTTCACTCTGTTTTCTCCTATAGGGATACATGTATTTGGAACTCTAAATCAAACGCGGTTAGTGCTAGCTCTTTGAAACTTGACACAATAAAGCAGTTTCAAGTTCTATCTCTATGGTTTGTTTGCTGTTGATGTAGCCCTAAGCAGAGACTGGCGAGAATCACTTTCATGGACAGGGCCTGCCAAGCTTCCAAAAAACTACGAGTTGCCTGAAATCTCAGCACACACTTTTTCACCCAATCTTGATGAAACTTTCAGGTAATGATCAGTACACCAATCCCACCTGGCTCGCCAAATTTTGTTCTTCGAGGTTAAACCGTTCGTTGGCAGTAACCGGTTTCATTTTGAGGTTTCACTGTGTTTTCTCCTATAGGGATACATGTATTTGGAACTCTAAATCAAACACGGTTTGTGCTAGCTCTTTGAAACTTGACACAATAAAGCAGTTTCAAGTTCTATCTCTATAGTTTGTTTGCTGTTGATGTAGCCCAAAGCAGAGACTGGCGAGAATCACTTTCATGGAAAGGGCCTGCCAAGCTTCCAAAAAACTACGAGTTGCCTGAAATCTCAGCACACACTTTTTCACCCAATCTTGATGAAACTTTCAGGTAATGATCAGTACACCAATCCCACTTGGCTCGCCAAATTTCGTTCTTCTAGGTTAAACCGTTCGTTGGCAGTAACTGGTTTCATTTTGAGGTTTCACTTTTTTCTCCTATAGGGATACATGTATTTGGAACTCTATATCAAACGCGGTTTGTGCTAGCTCTTTGAAACTTGACACAATAAAACAGTTTCACGTTCCATGTCCATGGTTTGTTTGCTGTTGATGTAGCCCTAAGCAGAGACTGGCGAGAATCACTTTCATGGAAAGGGCCTGCCAAGCTTCCAAAAAACTACGAGTTGCCTGAAATCTCAGCACACACTTTTTCACCCAATCTTGATGAAACTTTCAGGTAATGATCAGTACACCAATCCCACCTGGCTCGCCAAATTTTGTTCTTCTAGGTTAAACAGTTCGTTGGCAGTTACCGGTTTCATTTTGAGGTTTCACTGTGTTTTCTCCTATAGGGATACATGTATTTGGAACTCTAAATCAAACACGGTATGTGCTAGCTCTTTGAAACTTGACACAATAAAGCAGTTTCAAGTTCTATCTCTATGGTTTGTTTGCTGTTGATGTAGCCCAAAGCAGAGACTGGCAAGAATCACTTTCATGGAAAGGGCCTGCCAAGCTTCCAAAAAACTACGAGTTGCCTGAAATCTCAGCACACACTTTTTCACCCAATCTTGATGAAACTTTCAGGTAATGATCAGTACACCAATCCTACTTGGCTCGCCAAATTTCGTTCTTCTAGGTTAAACCGTTCGTTGGCAGTAACCGGTTTCATTTTGAGGTTTCACTCTGTTTTCTCCTATAGGGATACATGTATTTGGAACTCTAAATCAAACACGGTTTGTGCTAGCTCTTTGAAACTTGACACAATAAAGCAGTTTCAAGTTCTATCTCTATGGTTTGTTTGCTGTGGATGTAGCCCTAAGCAGAGACTGGCGAGAATCACTTTCATGGAAAGGGCCTGCCAAGCTTCCAAAAAACTACGAGTTGCCTGAAATCTCAGCAAACACTTTTTCACCCAATCTTGATGATACTTTCAGGTAATGATCAGTACACCAATCCCACTTGGCTCGCCAAATTTCGTTCTTCTAGGTTAAACCGTTCGTTGGCTGTAACCGGTTTCATTTTCAAATTTCACTGTGTTTTCTCCTATAGGGATACATGTATTTGGAACTCTAAATAAAACAGGGTTTGTGCTAGCTCTTTGAAACTTGACACAATAAAGCAGTTTCAAGTTCTATCTCTATGGTTTGTTTGCTGTGGATGTAGCCCTAAGCAGAGACTGGCGAGAATCACTTTCATGGAAAGGGCCTGCCAAGCTTCCAAAAAACTACGAGTTGCCTGAAATCTCAGCAAACACTTTTTCACCCAATCTTGATGATACTTTCAGGTAATGATCAGTACACCAATCCCACTTGGCTCGCCAAATTTCGTTCTTCTAGGTTAAACCGTTCATTGGCTGTAACCGGTTTCATTTTCAAATTTCACTGTGTTTTCTCCTATAGGGATACATGTATTTGGAACTCTAAATAAAACACGGTGTGTGCTAGCTGTTTGAAACTTGTCACAATAAAGCAGTTTCAAGTTCTATCTCTATGGTTTGTTTGCTGTTGATGTAGCCCTAAGCGGAGACTGGCGAGAATCACTTTCATGGAAAGGGCCTGCCAAGCTTCCAAAAAACTACGAGTTGCCTGAAATCTCAGCACACACTTTTTCACCCAATCTTGATGAAACTTTCAGGTAATGATCAGTACACCAATCCAACTTGGCTCGCCAAATTTCGTTCTTCTAGGTTAAACCGTTCGTTGGCAGTAACCGGTTCATTTTGAGGTTTCATCTTGTTTTCTCCTATAGGATACATGTATTTGGAACTCTAAATCAAACACGGTTTGTGCTAGCTCTTTGAAACTTGACACAATAAAGCTGTTTCTAGTTCTATCTCTATGGTTTGTTTGCTGTTGATGTAGCCCTAAGCAGAGACTGGCAAGAATCACTTTCATGAAGGGCCTGCCAAGCTTCCAAAAAACTACGAGTTGCCTGAAATCTCAGCACACACTTTTTCACCCAATCTTGATGAAACTTTCAGGTAATGATCAGTACACCATCCCACTTGGCTCGCCAAATTTCGTTCTTCTAGGTTAAACCGTTCATTTGCAGTAACCGGTTTCATTTGAGGTTTCACTCTGTTTTCTCCTATAGGGATACATGTATTTGAAGTGTAAATCAAACGCGGTTTGTGCTAGCTCTTTGAAACTTGACACAATAAAACAGTTTCACGATCCATGTCCATGGTTTGTTTGCTGTTGATGTAGCCCTAAGCAGAGACTGGCGAGAATCACTTTCATGGAAAGGGCCTGCCAAGCTTCCAAAAACTACGAGTTTCCTGAAATCTCAGCACACACTTTTTCACCCAATCTTGATGAAACTTTCAGGTAATGATCAGTACACCAATCCTACTTGGCTCGCCAAATTTTGTTCTTCTAGGTTAAACCATTCGTTGGCAGTAAACGGTTTCATTTTGAGGTTTCACTCTGTTTTCTCCAAAGGGATACATGTATTTTGGAACTCTAAATCAAACACGGTTTGTGCTAGCTCTTTGAAACTTCACACAATAAAGCAGTTTTGCTGTTGATGTAGCCCTAAGCAGAGACTGGCGAGAATCACTTTCATGGAAAGGGCCTGCCAAGCTTCCAAAAAATTACCAGTTGCCTGAAATCTCAGCACACACTTTTTCACCCAATCTTGATGAAACTTTCAGGTAATGATCAGTACACCAATCCCACTTGGCTCGCCAAATTTCGTTTTTCTTGGTTAAACCGTTCGTTGGCAGTAACCGGTTTCATTTTGAGGTTTCACTCTGTTTTCTCCTATAGGGATACATGTATTTGGAACTCTAAATCAAACGCGGTTTGTGCTAGCTCTTTGAAACTTGACACAATAAAGCAGTTTCAAGTTCTATCTCTATGGTTTCTGTGCTGTTGATGTAGCCCTAAGCAGAGACTGGCGAGAAACACTTTCATGGAAAGGGCCTGCCAAGCTTCCAAAAACTACGAGTTGCCTGAAATCTCAGCACACACTTTTTCACCCAATCTTGATGAAACTTTCAAGTAATGATAAGTACACCAATCCCACTTGGCTCGCCAAATTTCGTTCTAGGTTAAACCGTTCGTTGGCAGTAACCGGTTTCATTTTGAGGTTTCACTCTGTTTTCTCCCATAGGGATACATGTATTTGGAACTCTAAATCAAACACGGTTTGTGCTAGCTCTTTGAAACTTGACACAATAAGCAGTTTCAAGTTCTATCTCTATGGTTTGTTTGCTGTTGATGTAGCCCTAAGCAGAGACTGGAGAGGATCACTTTCATGGAAAGGGCCTGCCAAGCTTCCAAAAAACTACGAGTTGCCTGAAATCTCCACACACACTTTTTCACCCAATCTTGATGAAACTTTCAGGTAATGATCAGTACACCAATCCCACTTGGCTCGCCAAATTTCGATCTTCTAGTTAAAATGTTCGTTGGCAGTAACCCGGTTTCATTTTGAGGTTTCACTGTTTTCTCCTATAGGGATACATGTATTTGGAACTCTAAATCAACACGGTTTGTGCTAGCTCTTTGAAACTTGACACAATAAAGCAGTTTCAAGTTCTATCTCTATGTTTGTTTGCTGTTGATGTAGCCCTAAGCAGAGACTGGCGAGAATCACTTTCATGGAATGGGCCTGCCAAGCTTCCAAAAAACTACGAGTTGCCTGAAATCTCAGCACACACTTTTTCACCCAATCTTGATGAAACTTTCAGGTAATGATCAGTACACCAATCCCACTTGGCTCACCAAATTTCGTTCTTCTAGGTTAAACCGTTCGTTAGCAGTAACCGGTTTCATTTTGAGGTTTCACTCTGTTTTCTCCTATAGGGATACATGTATTTTGGAACTCTAAATCAAACACGGTTTGTGCTAGCTCTTTGAAACTTGACACAATAAAGCAGTTTCAAGATCTATCTCTATGGTTTGTTTGCTGTTGATGTAGCCCTAAGCAGAGACTGGCGAGAATCACTTTCATGGAAAGGGCCTGCCAAGCTTCCAAAAAGCTATGAGTTGCCTGAAATCTCAGCACACACTTTTTCACCCAATCTTGATGAAACTTTCAGGTAATGATCAGTACACCAATCCCACTTGGCTCGACAAATTTCGTTCTTCTAGGTTAAACCGTTCATTAGCAGTAACCGGTTTCATTTTGATGTTTCACTCTGCTTTCTCCTATAGGGATACATGTATTTGGAACTCTAAATCAAACGCGGTGTGTGCTAGCTCTTTGAAACTTGACACAATAAAGCAGTTTCAAGTTCTATCTCTATGGTTTGTTTGCTGTTGATGTAGCCCTAAGCAGAGACTGGCGAGAATCACTTTCATGGAAAGGGCCTGCCAAGCTTCCAAAAAACTACGAGTTCCTGAAATCTCAGCACACACATTTTCACCCAATCTTGATGAAACTTTCAGGTAATGATCAGTACAACAATCCCACTTGTCTCGCCAAATTTCGTTCTTCTAGGTTAAACCGTTCGTTGGCAGTAACCGGTTTTCATTTGAGGTTTCACTCTGTTTTGTCCCATAGGTTACATGTATTTGGAACTCTAAATCAAACACGGTTTGTGCTAGCTCTTTGAAACTTGACACAATAAAGCAGTTTCAAGTTCTATCTCTATGGTTTGTTTGCTGTTAATGTAGCCCTAAGCAGAGACTGGCGAGAATCACTTTCATGGAAAGGGCCTGCCAAGCTTCCAAAAAACTACAAGTTGCCTGAAATCTCAGCACACACTTTTCACCAATCTTGATGAAACTTTTAGGTAATGATCAGTACACAATCCCACTTGGCTCGCCACAATTCGTTCTTCTAGTTAAACCGTTCATTTGCAGTAACCGGTTTATTTGAAGGTTTCACTCTGTTTTCTCCTATAGGGATGCATGTATTTGGAAGTGTAAATCAAACGCGGTTTGTGCTAGCTCTTTGAAACTTGACACAATAAAGCAGTTTCAAGTTCCATGTCCATGGTTTGTTTGCTGTTGATGTAGCCCTAAGCAGAGACTGGCGAGAATCACTTTCATGGAAAGGGCCTGCCAAGCTTCCAAAAAACTACGAGTTGCCTGAAACCTCAGCACACACTTTTTCAACCAATCTTGATGAAACTTTCATGTAATGATCAGTACACCAATCCCACTTTGCTCGCCAAATTTCGTTCTTCTAGGTTAAACCATTCGTTGGCAGTAACTGGTTTCATTTTGAGGTTTCACTCTGTTTTCTCCTAAAGGGATACATGTATTTGGAACTCTAAATCAAACACGGGTTTGTGCTAGCTCTTTGAAACTTGACACAATAAAGCAGTTTCAAGTTCTATCTCTATGGTTTGTTTGCTGTTGATGTAGCCCTAAGCAGAGACTGGCGAGAATCACTTTCATGGAAAGGGCCTGCCAAGCTTCCAAAAACTACGAGTTGCCTGAAATCTCAGCACACACTTTTTCACCCAATCTTGATGAAATTTTCAGGTAATGATCAGTACACCAATCCCACTTGGCTCGCCAAGTTTCGTTCTTCTAGGTTAAACCGTTCGTTGGCAGTAACCGGTTTCATTTTGAGGTTTCACTCTGTTTTCTCCCATAGGGATACATGTATTTGGATCTCTAAATCAAACACGGTTTGTGCTAGCTCTTTGAAACTTGACACAATAAAGCAGTTTCAAGTTCTATCTCTATGGTTTGTTTGCTGTTGATGTAGCCCTAAGCAGAGACTGGCGAGAATCACTTTCATGGAAAGGGCCTGCCAAGCTTCCAAAAAACTACGAGTTGCCTGAAATCTCAGCACACACTTTTTCACCCAATCTTGATGAAACTTTCATGTAATGATCAGTACACCAATCCCACTTTGCTCGCCAAATTTCGTTCTTCTAGGTTAAACCATTCGTTGGCAGTAACTGGTTTCATTTTGAGGTTTCACTCTGTTTTCTCCTAAAGGGATACATGTATTTGGAACTCTAAATCAAACACGGTTTGTGCTAGCTCTTTGAAACTTGACACAATAAAGCAGTTTCAAGTTCTATCTCTATGGTTTGTTTGCTGTTGATGTAGCCCTAAGCAGAGACTGGCGAGAATCACTTTCATGGAAAGGGCCTGCCAAGCTTCCAAAAAACTACGAGTTTCCTGAAATCTCAGCACACACTTTTTCACCCAATCTTGATGAAATTTTCAGGTAATGATCAGTACACCAATCCCACTTGGCTCGCCAAGTTTCGTTCTTCTAGGTTAAACCGTTCGTTGGCAGTAACCGGTTTCATTTTGAGGTTTCACTCTGTTTTCTCCCATAGGGATACATGTATTTGGATCTCTAAATCAAACACGGTTTGTGCTAGCTCTTTGAAACTTGACACAATAAAGCAGTTTCAAGTTCTATCTCTATGGTTTGTTTGCTGTTGATGTAGCCCTAAGCAGAGACTGGCGAGAATCACTTTCATGGAAAGGGCCTGCCAAGCTTCCAAAAAACTACGAGTTGCCTGAAATCTCAGCACACACTTTTTCACCCAATCTTGATGACACTTTCAGGTAATGATCAGTACACCAATCCCACTTGGCTCGCCAAATTTCGTTCTTCTAGGTTAAACCGTTCGTTGGCAGTAACCGGTTTCATTTTGAGGTTTCACTCTGTTTTCTCCTATAGGGATACATGTATTTGGAACTCTAAAACAAACACGGTTTGTGCTAGCTCTTTGAAACTTGACACAATAAAGCGGTTTCAAGTTCTATCCCTATGGTTTCTTTTGCTGTTGATGTAGCCCTAAGCAGAGACTGGCGAGAATCACTTTCATGGAAAGGGCCTGCCAAGCTTCCAAAAAACTACGAGTTGCCTGAAATCTCAGCACACACTTTTTCACCCAATCTTGATGAAAGTTGCAGGTAATGATCAGTACACTAATCCCACTTGGCTCGCCAAATTTCGTGCTTCTAGGTTAAACCGTTCGTTGGCAGTAACCGGTTTCATTTTGAGGTTTCACTCTGTTTTCTCCTATAGGGATACATGTATTTGGAACTCTAAATCAAACACGGTATGTGCTAGCTCTTTGAAACTTGACACAATAAAGCAGTTTCAAGTTCTATCTCTATGGTTTGTTTGCTGTTGATGTAGCCCTAAGCAGAGACTGGCGAGAATCACTTTCATGGAAAGGGCCTGCCAAGCTTCCAAAAAACTACGAGTTGAAATCTCAGCACACACTTTTTCACCCAATCTTGATGAAACTTTACAGGTAATGATCAGTACACCAATCCCACTTGGCTCGCCAAGATTTCGTTCTTCTAGGTTAAACCGTTCGTTGGCAGTAACCGGTTTCATTTTGAGGTTTCACTGTGTTTTCTCCCTATAGGGATACATGTATTTGGAACTCTAAATCAAACACGGTTTGTGCTAGCTCTTTGAAACTTGACACAATAAAGCAGTTTCAAGGTCTATCTCTATGGTTTGTTTGCTGTTGATGTAGCCCTAAGCAGAGACTGGCGAGAATCACTTTCATGTAAAGGGCCTGCCAAGCTTCCAAAAAACTACGAGTTGCCTGAAATCTCAGCACACACTTTTTCACCCAATCTTGATGAAACTTTCAGGTAATGATCAGTACACCAATCCCACTTGGCTCGCCAAGTTTCGTTCTTCTAGGTTAAACCGTTCGTTGGCAGTAACCGGTTTCATTTTGAGGTTTCACTCTGTTTTCTCCCATAGGGATACATGTATTTGGATCTCTAAATCAAACACGGTTTGTGCTAGCTCTTTGAAACTTGACACAATAAAGCAGTTTCAAGTTCTATCTCTATGGTTTGTTTGCTGTTGATGTAGCCCTAAGCAGAGACTGGCGAGAATCACTTTCATGGAAAGGGCCTGCCAAGCTTCCAAAAAACTACGAGTTGCCTGAAATCTCAGCACACACTTTTTCACCCAATCTTGATGACACTTTCAGGTAATGATCAGTACACCAATCCCACTTGGCTCGCCAAATTTCGTTCTTCTAGGTTAAACCGTTCGTTGGCAGTAACCGGTTTCATTTTGAGGTTTCACTCTGTTTTCTCCTATAGGGATACATGTATTTGGAACTCTAAAACAAACACGGTTTGTGCTAGCTCTTTGAAACTTGACACAATAAAGCGGTTTCAAGTTCTATCCCTATGGTTTCTTTGCTGTTGATGTAGCCCTAAGCAGAGACTGGCGAGAATCACTTTCATGGAAAGGGCCTGCCAAGCTTCCAAAAAACTACGAGTTGCCTGAAATCTCAGCACACACTTTTTCAGCCAATCTTGATGAAAGTTGCAGGTAATGATCAGTACACTAATCCCACTTGGCTCGCCAAATTTTGTGCTTCTAGGTTAAACCGTTCGTTGGCAGTAACCGGTTTCATTTTGAGGTTTCACTCTGTTTTCTCCTATAGGGATACATGTATTTGGAACTCTAAATCAAACACAGTTTGTGCTAGCTCTTTGAAACTTGACACAATAAAGCGGTTTCAAGTTCTATCTGTATGGTTTGTTTGCTGTTGATGTAGCCCTAAGCAGAGACTGGCGAGAATCACTTTCATGGAAAGGGCCTGCCAAGCTTCCAAAAAACTACGAGTTGCCTGAAATCTCAGCACACACTTTTTCACCCAATCTTGATGAAACTTTCAGGTAATGATCAGTACACCAATCCCACTTGGCTCGCCAAATTTCGTTCTTCTAGGTTAAACCGTTCGTTGGCAGTAACCGGTTTCATTTTGAGGTTTCACTGTGTTTTCTCCTATAGGGATACATGTATTTGGAACTCTAAATCAAACACGGTTTGTGCTAGCTCTTTGAAACTTGACACAATAAAGCAGTTTCAAGGTCTATCTCTATGGTTTGTTTGCTGTTGATGTAGCCCTAAGCAGAGACTGGCGAGAATCACTTTCATGTAAAGGGCCTGCCAAGCTTCCAAAAAACTACGAGGTTGCCTGAAATCTCAGCACACACTTTTTCACCCAATCTTGATGAAACTTTCAGGTAATGATCAGTACACCAATCCCACTTGGCTCACCAAATTTCGTTCTTCTAGGTTAAACCGTTCATTGGCAGTAACCGGTTTCATTTTGAGGTTTCACTCTGTTTTCTCCTATAGAGATACATGTATTTGGAACTCTAAATCACACACGGTTTGTGCTAGCTGTTTGAAACTTGACACAATAAAGAAGTTTCAAGGTCTATCTCTATGGTTTGTTTGCTGTTGATGTAGCCCTAAGCAGAGACTGGTGAGAATCACTTTCATGGAAAGGGCCTGCCAAGCTTCCAAAAAACTACGAGTTGCCTGAAATCTCACCACACACTTTTTCACCCAATCTGATGAAACTTTCAGGTAATGATCAGTACACCAATCCCACTTGGCTCGCCAAATTTCGTTCTTCTAGGTTAAACCATTCGTTTTCAGTAACCGGTTTCATTTTGAGGTTTCACTCTGTTTTCTCCTATAGGGATACATGTATTTGGAACTCTAAATCAAACACAGTTTGTGCTAGCTCTTTGAAACTTGACACAATAAAGCGGTTTCAAGTTCTATTTCTATGGTTTGTTTGCTGTGATGTAGCCCTAAGCAAAGACTGGCGAGGATCACTTTCATGGAAAGGGCCTGCCAAGCTTCCAAAAAACTACGAGTTGCCTGAAATCTCAGCACACACTTTTTCACCCAATCTTGATGAAACTTTCAGGTAATGATCAGTACACCAATCCCACTTGGCTCGCCAAATTTCGTTCTTCTAGGTTAAACCGTTCGTTGGCAGTAACCGGTTTCATTTTGAGGTTTCACTCTGTTTTCTCCTAGAGGGATACATGTATTTGGAACTCTAAATCAAACACAGTTTGTGCTAGCTCTTTGAAACTTGACACAATAAAGCGGTTTCAAGTTCTATCTCTATGGTTTGTTTGCTGTTGATGTAGCCCTAAGCAGAGACTGGCGAGAATCACTTTCATGGAAAGGGCCTGCCAAGCTTCCAAAAAACTACGAGTTGCCTGAAATCTCAGCACACACTTTTTCACCCAATCTTGATGAAACTTTCAGGTAATGATCAGTACACCAATCCCACTTGGCTCGCCAAATTTCGTTCTTCTAGGTTAAACCGTTCGTTGGCAGTAACCGGTTTCATTTTGAGGTTTCACTCTGTTTTCTCCTAGAGGGATACATGTATTTGGAACTCTAAATCAAACACGGTTTGTGCTAGCTCTTTGAAACTTGACACAATAAAGCAGTTTCAAGTTCTATCTCTATGGTTTGTTTGCTGTTGATGTAGCCCTAAGCAGAGACTGGCGAGAATCACTTTCATGGAAAGGGCCTGCCAAGCTTCCAAAAAACTACGAGTTGCCTGAAATCTCAGCACACACTTTTTCACCCAATCTTGATGAAACTTTCAGGTAATGATCAGTACACCAATCCCACTTGGCTCGCCAAATTCGTTCTTCTAGGTTAAACCGTTCATTGGCAGTAACCGGTTTCATTTTGAGGTTTCACTCTGTTTTCTCCTATAGAGATACATGTATTTGGAACTCTAAATCAAACACGGTTTGTGCTAGCTCTTTGAAACTTGACACAATAAAGAAGTTTCAAGTTCTATCTCTATAGTTTGTTTGCTGTTGATGTAGCCCTAAGCAGAGACTGGCGAGAATCACTTTCATAGAAAGGGCCTTCCAAGCTTCCAAAATACTTCGAGTTGCCTGAAATCTCAGGAGACACTTTTTCACCCAATCTTGATGATACTATCAGGTAATGATCAGTACACCAATCCCACTTGGCTTTCCAAATTTCGTTCTTCTAGGTTAAACCGTTCGTTGGCAGTAACCGGTTTCATTTTGAGGTTTCACTCTGTTTTCTCCTATAGGGATACATGTATTTGGAACTCTAATTCAAACACGGTTTGTGCTAGCTCTTTGAAACTTGACACAATAAAGCAGTTTCAAGTTCTATCTCTATGGTTTGTTTGCTGTTGATGTAGCCCTAAGCAGAGACTGGCGAGAATCACTTTCATGGAAAGGGCCTGCCAAGCTTCCAAAAAACTACGAGTTGCCTGAAATCTCAGCACACACTTTTTCAACCAATCTTGATGAAACTTTCAGGTAATGATCAGTACACCAATCCCACTTGGCTCGACAAATTTCATTCTTCTAGGTTAAACCGTTTGATGGCAGTAACCGGTTTCATTTTGAGGTTTCACTCTGTTTTCCCCTATAGGGATACATGTATTTGGAACTCTAAAACAAACACGGTTTGTGCTAGCTCTTTGAAACTTGACACAATAAAGCAGTTTCAAGGTCTATCTCTATGGTTTGTTTGCTGTTGATGTAGCCCTAAGCAGAGACTGGCGAGAATCACTTTCATGGAAAGGGCCTGCCAAGCTTCCAAAAAACTACGAGTTGCCTGAAATCTCAGCACACACTTTTTCACCCAATCTTGATGAAACTTTCAGGTAATGATCAGTACACCAATCCCACTTGGCTCGCCAAATTTCGTTCTTCTAGGTTAAACCGTTCGTTGGCAGTAACCGGTTTCATTTTGAGGTTTCACTCTGTTTTCTCCTAGAGGGATACATGTATTTGGAACTCTAAATCAAACACAGTTTGTGCTAGCTCTTTGAAACTTGACACAATAAAGCGGTTTTTAGTTCTATCTCTATGGTTTGTTTGCTGTTGATGTAGCCCTAAGCAGAGACTGGCGAGAATCACTTTCATGGAAAGGGCCTGCCAAGCTTCCAAAAAACTACGAGTTGCCTGAAATCTCAGCACACACTTTTTCACCCAATCTTGATGAAACTTTCAGGTAATGATCAGTACACCAATCCCACTTGGCTCGCCAAATTTCGTTCTTCTAGGTTAAACCGTTCGTTGGCAGTAACCGGTTTCATTTTGAGGTTTCACTCTGTTTTCTCCTATAGGGATGCATGTATTTGGAACTCTAAATCAAACACGGTTTGTGCTAGCTCTTTGAAACTTGACACAATAAAGCAGTTTCAAGTTCTATCTCTATGGTTTGTTTGCTGTTGATGTAGCCCTAAGCAGAGACTGGCGATAATCACTTTCATGGAAAGGGCCTGCCAAGCTTCCAAAAAACTACGAGTTGCCTGAAATCTCAGCACACACTTTTTCACCCAATCTTTATGAAACTTTCAGGTAATGATCAGTACACCAATCCCACTTGGATCGCCAAATTTCGTTCTTCTAGGTTAAAGCGTTCGTTGGCAGTAACCGGTTTCATTTTGAGGTTTCACTCTGTTTTCTCCTATAGGGATACATATATTTGGAACTCTAAATCAAACACGGTTTGTGCTAGCTCTTTGAAACTTGACACAATAAAGCAGTTTCAAGTTCTATCTCTATGGTTTGTTTGCTGTGATGTAGCCCTAAGCAGAGACTGGCGAGAATCACTTTCATGGAAAGGGCCTGCCAAGCTTCCAAAAAACTACGAGTTGCCTGAAATCTCAGCACACACTTTTTCACCCAATCTTGATGAAACTTTCAGGTAATGATCAGTACACCAATCCCACTTGGCTCGCCAAATTTCGTTCTTCTAGGTTAAACCGTTCGTTGGCAGTAACCGGTTTCATTTTGAGGTTTCACTCTGTTTTCTCCTATAGGGATACATGTATTTGGAACTCTAAATCAAACACGGTTTGTGCTAGCTCTTTGAAACTTGACACAATAAAGCGGTTTCAAGTTCTATCTCTATGGTTTGTTTGCTGTTGATGTAGCCCTAAGCAGAGACTGGCGAGAATCACTTTCATGGAAAGGGCCTGCCAAGCTTCCAAAAAACTACGAGTTGCCTGAAATCTCAGCACACACTTTTTCACCCAATCTTGACGAAACTTTCAGGTAATGATCAGTACACCAATCCCACTTGGCTCGCCAAATTTCGTTCTTCTAGGTTAAACCGTTCATTGGCAGGAACCGGTTACATTTTGAGGTTTCACTCTGTTTTCTCCTATAGGGATACATGTATTTGGAACTCTAAATCAAACACGGTTTGTGCTAGCTCTTTGTAACTTGACACAATAAAGCAGTTTCAAGGTCTTTCTCTATGGTTTGTTTGCTGTTGATGTAGCCCTAAGCAGAGACTGGCGAGAATCACTTTCATTGAAAGGGCCTGCCAAGCTTCCAAAAAACTACGAGTTGCCTGAAATCTCAGCACACACTTTTTCACCCAATCTTGATGAAACTTTCAGGTAATGATCAGTACACCAATCCCACTTGGCTCGCCAAATTTCGTTCTTCTAGGTTAAACCGTTTGATGGCAGTAACCGGTTTCATTTTGAGGTTTCACTCTGTTTTCTCCTATAGGGATACATGTATTTGGAACTCTAAATCAAACACAGTTTGTTCTAGCTCTTTGAAACTTGACACAATAAAGCAGTTTCAAGTTCTATCTCTATGGTTTGTTTGCTGTTGATGTAGCCCTAAGCAGAGACTGGCGAGAATCACTTTCATGGAAAGGGCCTGCCAAGCTTCCAAAAAACTACGAGTTGCCTGAAATCTCAGCACACACTTTTTCACCCAATCTTGATGAAACTTTCAGGTAATGATCAGTACACCAATCCCACTTGGCTCGCCAAATTTCGTTCTTCTAGGTTAAACCGTTCGTTGGCAGTAACCGGTTTCATTTTGAGGTTTCACTCTGTTTTCTCCTATAGGGATACATGTATTTGGAACTCTAAATCAAACACGGTTTGTGCTAGCTCTTTGAAACTTGACACAATAAAGCAGTTTCAAGTTCTATCTCTATGGTTTGTTTGCTGTTGATGTAGCCCTAAGCAGAGACTGGCGAGAATCACTTTCATGGAAAGGGCCTGCCAAGCTTCCAAAAAACTACGAGTTGCCTGAAATCTCAGCACACACTTTTTCACCCAATCTTGATGAAACTTTCAGGTAATGATCAGTTCACCAATCCTACTTGGCTGGCCAAATTTCGTTCTTCTAGGTTAAACCGTTCATTGGCAGTAACCGGTTTCATTTCGAGGTTTCACTCTGTTTTCTCCTATAGGGATACATGTATTTGGAACTCTAAATCAAACACGGTTTGTGCTAGCTCTTTGAAACTTGACACAATAAAGCAGTTTCAAGTTCTATCTCTATAGTTTGTTTGCTGTTGATGTAGCCCTAAGCAGAGACTGGCGAGAATCACTTTCATTGAAAGGGCCTGCCAAGCTTCCAAAAACTACGAGTTGCCTGAAATCTCAGCACACACTTTTTCACCCAATCTTGATGAAACTTTCAGGTAATGATCAGTACACCAATCCCACTTGGCTCGCCAAATTTCGTTCTTCTAGGTTAAACCCTTCGCTGGCAGTAACCGGTTTCATTTTGAGGTTTCACTCTGTTTTCTCCTATAGGGATACATGTATTTGGAACTCTAAATCAAACACTGTTTGTGCTAGCTCTTTGAAACTTGACACAATAAAGCAGTTTCAAGTTCTATCTCTATGGTTTGTTTGCTGTTGATGTAGCCCTAAGCAGAGACTGGCGAGAATCACTTTCATGGAAAGGGCCTGCCAAGCTTCCAAAAAACTACGAGTTGCCTGAAATCTCAGCACACACTTTTTCACCCAATCTTGATGAAACTTTCAGGTAATGATCAGTACACCAATCCCACTTGGCTCGCCAAAATTCGTTCTTCTAAGTTAAACCGTTCGTTGGCAGTAACCGGTTTCATTTTGAGGTTTCACTCTGTTTTCTCCTATAGGTATACATGTATTTTTAACTCTATCACAAACGCGGTTTGTGCTAGCTCTTTGAAACTTGACACAATAAAGCAGTTTCAAGTTCTATCTCTATGGTTTGTTTGCTGTTGATGTAGCCCTAAGCAGAGACTGGCGAGAATCACTTTCATGGAAAGGGCCTGCCAAGCTTCCAAAAAACGACGAGTTGCCTGAAATCTCAGCACACACTTTTTCACCCAATCTTGATGAAACTTTCAGGTAATGATCAGTACACCAATCCCACTTGGCTCGCCAAATTTCGTTCTTCTAGGTTAAACCGTTCGTTGGCAGTAACCGGTTTCATTTTGAGGTTTCACTCTGTTTTCTCCTATACGGATACATGTATTTGGAACTCTAAATCAAACACGGTTTGTGCTAGCTCTTTGAAACTTGAAACAATAAAGCAGTTTCAAGTTCTATCTCTATGGTTTGTTTGCTGTTGATGTAGCCCTAAGCAGAGACTGGCGAGAATCACTTTCATGGAAAGGACCTGCCAAGCTTCCAAAAAACTACGAGTTGCCTGAAATCTCAGCACACACTTTTTCACCCAATCTTGATGAAATTTGCAGGTAATGATCAGTACACCAACCCACTTGGCTCGCCAAATTTCGTTCTTCTAGGTTAAACCGTTCGCTGGCAGTAACCGGTTTCATTTTGAGGTTTCACTCTGTTTTCCTCCTATAGGGATACATGTATTTGGAACTCTAAATCAAACGCGGTTAGTGCTAGCTCTTTGAAACTTGACACAATAAAGCAGTTTCAAGTTCTATCTCTATGGTTTGTTTGCTGTTGATGTAGCCCTAAGCAGAGGACTGGCGAGAATCACTTTCATGGAAAGGGCCTGCCAAGCTTCCAAAAAACTACGAGTTGCCTGAAATCTCAGCGCACACTTTTTCACCAAATCTTGATGAAACTTTCAGGTAATGATCAGTACACCAATCCCACCTGGCCCGCCAAATTTCGTTCTTCTAGGTTAAACCGTTCATTGGCAGTAACTGGTTTCATTTTGAGGTTTCACTTTGTTTTCTCCTATAGGGATACATGTATTTGGAACTCTAAATCAAACGCGGTTTGTGCTAGCTCTTTGAAACTTGACACAATAAAGCAGTTTCAAGTTCTATCTCTATGGTTTGTTTGCTGTTGATGTAGCCCTAAGCAGAGACCGGCGAGAATCACTTTCATGGAAAGGGCCTGCCAAGCTTCCAAAAAACTACGAGTTGCCTGAAATCTCAGCACACACTTTTTCACCCAATCTTGATGAAACTTTCAGGTAATGATCAGTACACCAATCCCACTTGGCTCGCCCAATTTCGTTCTTCTAGGTTAAACCGTTCGTTGGCAGTAACCGGTTTCATTTTGAGGTTTCACTCTGTTTTCTCCTATACGGATACATGTATTTGGAACTCTAAATCAAACACGGTTTGTGCTAGCTCTTTGAAACTTGAAACAATAAAGCAGTTTCAAGTTCTATCTCTATGGTTTGTTTGCTGTTGATGTAGCCCTAAGCAGAGACTGGCGAGAATCACTTTCATGGAAAGGACCTGCCAAGCTTCCAAAAAACTACAAGTTGCCTGAAATCTCAGCACACACTTTTTCACCCAATCTTGATGAAATTTGCAGGTAATGATCAGTACACCAACCCACTTGGCTCGCCAAATTTCGTTCTTCTAGGTTAAACCGTTCGCTGGCAGTAACCGGTTTCATTTTGAGGTTTCACTCTGTTTTCTCCTATAGGGATACATGTATTTGGAACTCTAAATCAAACGCGGTTAGTGCTAGCTCTTTGAAACTTGACACAATAAAGCAGTTTCAAGTTCTATCTCTATGGTTTGTTTGCTGTTGATGTAGCCCTAAGCAGAGACTGGCGAGAATCACTTTCATGGAAAGGGCCTGCCAAGCTTCCAAAAAACTACGAGTTGCCTGAAATCTCAGCGCACACTTTTTCACCAAATCTTGATGAAACTTTCAGGTAATGATCAGTACACCAATCCCACCTGGCCCGCCAAATTTCGTTCTTCTAGGTTAAACCGTTCGTTGGCAGTAACTGGTTTCATTTTGAGGTTTCACTTTGTTTTCTCCTATAGGGATACATGTATTTGGAACTCTAAATCAAACGCGGTTTGTGCTAGCTCTTTGAAACTTGACACAATAAAGCAGTTTCAAGTTCTATCTCTATGGTTTGTTTGCTGTTGATGTAGCCCTAAGCAGAGACCGGCGAGAATCACTTTCATGGAAAGGGCCTGCCAAGCTTCCAAAAAACTACGAGTTGCCTGAAATCTCAGCACACACTTTTTCACCCAATCTTGATGAAACTTTCAGGTAATGATCAGTACACCAATCCCACTTGGCTCGCCCAATTTCGTTCTTCTAGGTTAAACCTTTTGTTGGGAGTAACCGGTTTCATTTTGAGGTTTCACTCTGTTTTCTCCTATAGGGATACATGTATTTGGAACTCTAAATCAAACACGGTTTGTGCTAGCTCTTTGAAACTTGACACAATAAAGCAGTTTCAAGTTTTATCTCTATGGTTTGTTTGCTGTTGATGTAGCCCTAAGAAGAGACTGGCGAGAATCACTTTCATGGAAAGGGCCTGCCAAGCTTCCAAAAAACTACGAGTTGCCTGAAATCTCAGCACACACTTTTTCACCCAATCTTAATGAAACTTTCAGGTAATGATCAGTACACCAATCCCACTTGGCTCGCCAAATTTCGTTCTTCTAGGTTAAACCGTTCGTTGGCAGTAACTGGTTTCATTTTGAGGTTTCACTTTTTTCTCCTATAGGGATACATGTATTTGGAACTCTAAATCAAACGCGGTTTGTGCTAGCTCTTTGAAACTTGACACAATAAAGCAGTTTCAAGTTCTATCTCTATGGTTTGTTTGCTGTTGATGTAGCCCTAAGCAGAGACTGGCGAGAATCACTTTCATGGAAAGGGCCTGCCAAGCTTCCAAATAACTACGAGTTGCCTGAAATCTCAGCACACACTTTTTCACCCAATCTTGATGAAACTTTCAGGTAATGATCAGGACACCAATCCCACTTGGCTCGCCAAATTTCGTTCTTCTAGGTTAAACCGTTCGTTGGCAGTAACAGGTTTCATTTTGAGGTTTCACTCTGTTTTCTCCTATAGGGATACATGTATTTGGAACTCTAAATTCAACACAGTTTGTGCTAGCTCTTTGAAACTTGAGACAATAAAGCGGTTTCAAGTTCTATCTCTATGGTTTCCTTGCTGTTGATGTAGCCCTAAGAAGAGACTGGCGAGAATCACTTTCATGGAAAGGGCCTGCCAAGCTTCCAAAAAACTACGAGTTGCCTGAAATCTCAGCACACACTTTTTCACCCAATCTTGATGAAACTTTCAGGTAATGATCAGTAAACCAATCCCACTTGGCTCGCCAAAATTCGTTCTTCTAGGTTAAACCGTTCGTTGGCAGTAACCGGTTTCATTTTGAGGTTTCACTCTGTTTTCTCCTATAGGGATACATGTATTTGGAACTCTAAATCAAAGACAGTTTGTGCTAGCTCTTTGAAACTTGACACAATAAAGCAGTTTCAAGTTCTATCTCTATGGTTTGTTTGCTGTTGATGTAGCCCTAAGCAGAGACTGGCGAGAATCACTTTCATGGACAGGGCCTGCCAAGCTTCAAAAAAACTACGAGTTGCCTGAAATCTCAGCACACACTTTTTCACCCAATCTTGATGAAACTTTCAGGTAATGATCAGTACACCAATCCCACCTGGCTCGCCAAATTTTGTTCTTCTAGGTTAAACCGTTCGTTGGCAGTAACCGGTTTCATTTTGAGGTTTCACTGTGTTTTCTCCTATAGGGATACATGTATTTGGAACTCTAAATCAAACACGGTTTGTGCTAGCTCTTTGAAACTTGACACAATAAAGCAGTTTCAAGTTCTATCTCTATGGTTTGTTTGCTGTTGATGTAGCCCAAAGCAGAGACTGGCAAGAATCACTTTCATGGAAAGGGCCTGCCAAGCTTCCAAAAAACTGCGAGTTGCCTGAAATGTCAGCACACACTTTTTCACCCAATCTTGATGAAACTTTCAGGTAATGATCAGTACACCAATCTTACTTGGTTCACCAAATTTCGTTCTTCTAGGTTAAACCGTTCGTTGGCAGTAACCGGTTTCATTTTGAGGTTTCACTCTGTTTTCTCCTATAGGGATACATGTATTTGGAACTCTAAATCAAACACGGTTTGTGCTAGCTCTTTGAAACTTGACACAATAAAGCAGTTTCAAGTTCTATCTCTATATTTTGTTTGCTGTTGATGTAGCCCTAAGCAGAGACTGGCGAGAATCACTTTCATGGAAAGGGCCTGCCAAGCTTCCAAAAAACTACGAGTTGCCTGAAATCTCAGCACACACTTTTTCACCCAATCTTGATGAAACTTTCAGGTAATGATCAGTACACCAATCCCACCTGGCTCGCCAAATTTTGTTCTTCTAGGTTCAACCGTTCGTTGGCAGTAACCGGTTTCATTTTGAGGTTTCACTCTGTTTTCTCCTATAGGGATACATGTATTTGGAACTCTAAATCAAACACGGTTTGTGCTAGCTCTTTGAAACTTGACACAATAAAGCAGTTTCAAGTTCTATCTCTATATTTTGTTTGCTGTTGATGTAGCCCTAAGCAGAGACTGGCGAGAATCACTTTCATGGAAAGGGCCTGCCAAGCTTCCAAAAAACTACGAGATGCCTGAAATCTCAGCAAACACTTTTTCACCCAATCTTGATGATACTTTCAGGTAATGATCAGTACACCAATCCCACTTGGCTCGCCAAATTTCGTTCTTCTAGGTTAAACCGTTCGTTGGCTGTAACCGGTTTCATTTTGAGGTTTCACTGTGTTTTCTCCTATAGGGATACATGTATTTGGAACTCTAAATAAAACACGGTGTGTGCTAGCTCTTTGAAACTTGACACAATAAAGCAGTTTCAAGTTCTATCTCTATGGTTTGTTTGCTGTTGATGTAGCCCTAAGCAGAGACTGGCGAGAATCACTTTCATGGAAAGGGCCTGAGAAGCTTCCAAATAACTACGAGTTGCCTGAAATCTCAGCACACACTTTTTCACCAAATCTTGATGAAACTTTCAGGTAATGATCAGTACACCAATCCCACCTGGCCCGCCAAATTTCGTTCTTCTAGGTTAAACCGTTCGTTGGCAGTAACCGGTTTCATTTTGAGGTTTCACTCTGTTTTCTCCTATAGGGATACATGTATTTGGAACTCTAAATCAAACGCGGTTTGTGCTAGCTCTTTGAAACTTGACACAATAAAGCAGTTTCAAGTTCTATCTCTATGGTTTGTTTGCTGTTGATGTAGCCCTAAGCAGAGACCGGCGAGAATCACTTTCATGGAAAGGGCCTGCCAAGCTTCCAAAAAACTACGAGTTGCCTGAAATCTCAGCACACACTTTTTCACCCAATCTTGATGAAACTTTCAGGTAATGATCAGTACACCAATCCCACTTGGCTCCCCAAATTTCGTTCTTCTAGGTTAAACCGTTCGTTGGGAGTAACCGGTTTTATTTTGAGGTTTCACTCTGTTTTCTCCTATAGGGATACATGTATTTGGAACTCTAAATCAAACACGGTTTGTGCTAGCTCTTTGAAACTTGACACAATAAAGCAGTTTCAAGTTCTATCTCTATGGTTTGTTTGCTGTTGATGTAGTCCTAAGAAGAGACTGGCGAGAATCACTTTCATGGAAAGGGCCTGCCAAGCTTCCAAAAAACTACGAGTTGCCTGAAATCTCAGCACACACTTTTTCACCCAATCTTAATGAAACTTTCAGGTAATGATCAGTACACCAATCCCACTTGGCTCGCCAAATTTCGTTCTTCTAGGTTAAACCGTTCGTTGGCAGTAACTGGTTTCATTTTGAGGTTTCACTTTTTTCTCCTATAGGGATACATGTATTTGGAACTCTAAATCAAACGCGGTTTGTGCTAGCTCTTTGAAACTTGACACAATAAAGCAGTTTCAAGTTCTATCTCTATGGTTTGTTTGCTGTTGATGTAGCCCTAATCAGAGACTGGCGAGAATCACTTTCATGGAAAGGGCCTGCCAAGCTTCCAAATAACTACGAGTTGCCTGAAATCTCAGCACACACTTTTTCACCCAATCTTGATGAAACTTTCAGGTAATGATCAGTACACCAATCCCACTTGGCTCGCCAAAATTCGTTCTTCTAAGTTAAACCGTTCGTTGGCAGTAACCGGTTTCATTTTGAGGTTTCACTCTGTTTTCTCCTATAGGAATACATGTATTTTTAACTCTATCACAAACGCGGTTTGTGCTAGCTCTTTGAAACTTGACACAATAAAGCAGTTTCAAGTTCTATCTCTATGGTTTGTTTGCTGTTGATGTAGCCCTAAGCAGAGACTGGCGAGAATCACTTTCATGGAAAGGGCCTGCCAAGCTTCCAAAAAACTACGAGTTGCCTGAAATCTCAGCACACACTTTTTCACCCAATCTTGATGAAACTTTCAGGTAATGATCAGTACACCAATCCCACTTGGCTCGCCAAAATTCGTTCTTCTAAGTTAAACCGTTCGTTGGCACTAACCGGTTTCATTTTGAGGTTTCACTCTGTTTTCTCCTATAGGGATACATGTATTTTTAACTCTATCACAAACGCGGTTTGTGCTAGCTCTTTGAAACTTGACACAATAAAGCAGTTTCAAGTTCTATCTCTATGGTTTGTTTGCTGTTGATGTAGCCCTAAGCAGAGACTGGCGAGAATCACTTTCATGGAAAGGGCCTGCCAAGCTTCCAAAAAACTACGAGTTGCCTGAAATCTCAGCACACACTTTTTCACCCAATCTTGATGAAACTTTCAGGTAATGATCAGTACACCAATCCCACTTGGCTCGCCAAATTTCGTTCTTCTAGGTTAAACCGTTCGTTGGCAGTAACCGGTTTCATTTTGAGGTTTCACTCTGTTTTCTCCTATACGGATACATGTATTTGGAACTCTAAATCACACACGGTTTGTGCTAGCTCTTTGAAACTTGAAACAATAAAGCAGTTTCAAGTTCTATCTCTATGGTTTGTTTGCTGTTGATGTAGCCCTAAGCAGAGACTGGCGAGAATCACTTTCATGGAAAGGACCTGCCAAGCTTCCAAAAAACTACGAGTTGCCTGAAATCTCAGCACACACTTTTTCACCCAATCTTGATGAAATTTGCAGGTAATGATCAGTACACCAACCCACTTGGCTCGCCAAATTTCGTTGTTCTAGGTTAAAACCGTTCGCTGGCAGTAACCGGTTTCATTTTGAGGTTTCACTCTGTTTTCTCCTATAGGGATACATGTATTTGGAACTCTAAATCAAACACGGTTTGTGCTAGCTCTTTGAAACTTGAAACAATAAAGCAGTTTCAAGTTCTATCTCTATGGTTTGTTTGCTGTTGATGTAGCCCTAAGAAGAGACTGGCGAGAATCACTTTCATGGAAAGGGCCTGCCAAGCTTCCAAAAAACTACGAGTTGCCTGAAATCTCAGCACACACTTTTTCACCCAATCTTAATGAAACTTTCAGGTAATGATCAGTACACCAATCCCACTTGGCTCGCCAAATTTCGTTCTTCTAGGTTAAACCGTTCGTTGGCAGTAACTGGTTTCATTTTGAGGTTTCACTTTTTTCTCCTATAGGGATACATGTATTTGGAACTCTAAATCAAACGCGGTTTGTGCTAGCTCTTTGAAACTTGACACAATAAAGCAGTTTCAAGTTCTATCTCTATGGTTTGTTTGCTGTTGATGTAGCCCTAAGCAGAGACTGGCGAGAATCACTTT
>NW_027523525.1:24562-46240 GCF_052094955.1 Ictidomys tridecemlineatus
ACACCAATCCCACTTGGCTCGCCAAATTTCGTTCTTCTAGGTGAAACCGTTCGTTGGCAGTAACCGGTTTCATTTTGAGGTTTCACTCTGTTTTGTCCTATAGGGATACATGTATTTGGAACTCTAAATCAAACACGGTTCGTGCTAGCTCTTTGAAACTTGACACCATAAAGCAGTTTCAAGTTCTATCTCTATGGTTAGTTTGCTGTTGATGTAGCCCTGAGCAGAGACTGGCGAGAATCACTTTCATGGAACGGGCCTGCAAAGTTTCCAAAAAACTACGAGTTTCCTGAAATCTCAGCACACAGTTTTTCACCCAATCTTAATGAAACTTTCAGGTAATGATCAGTACACCAATCCCACTTGGCTCGCCAAATTTCGTTCTTCTAGGTGAAACCGTTCGTTGGCAGTAACCGGTTTCATTTTGAGGTTTCACTCTATTTTCTCCTATAGGGATACATGTATTTGGAACTCTAAATCAAACATGGTTTGTGCTAGCTCTTTGAAACTTGACACCATAAAGCAGTTTCAAGTTCTATCTTTATGGTTTGTGTGCTGTTGATGTAACCCTAAGCAGAGACTGGCGAGAACCACTTTCATGGAAAGGGCTTGCCAAGCTTCCAAAAAACTACGAGTTGCCTGAAATCTCAGCACACACTTTTTCAGCCAATCTTGATAAAACTTTCAGGTAATGATCAGTACACCAATCCCACTTGGCTCGCCAAATTTCGTTCTTCTAGGTGAAACCGTTCGTTGGCAGTAACCGGTTTCATTTTGAGGTTTCACTCTGTTTTCTCCTATAAGAATACATGTATTTGGAACTCTAAATCAAACACGGTTTGTGCTAGCTCTTTGAAACTTGACACCATAAAGCAGTTTCAAGTTCTATCTCTATGGTTTGCTTGCTGTTGATGTAGCCCTAAGCAGAGACTGGCGAGAATCACTTTCATGGAAAGGGCCTGCCAAGCTTCCAAAAAACTACGAGTTGCCTGAAATCTCAGCACACACTTTTTCACCCAATCTTGATGAAACTTTCAGGTAATGATCAGTACACCAATCCCACTTGGCTCGCCAAATTTTGTTCTTCTAGGTGAAACCGTTCGTTGGCAGTAACCGGTTTCATTTTGAGGTTTCACTCTGTTTTCTCCTATAGGGATACATGTATTTGGAACTCTAAATCAAACACGGTTTGTGCTAGCACTTTGAAACTTGACACCATAAAGCAGTTTCAAGTTCTATCTCTATGGTTTGTTTGCTGTTGATGTAGCCCTTAGCAGAGACTGGCGAGAATCACTTTCATGGAAAGGGCCTGCCAAGCTTCCAAAAAACTACGAGTTGCCTGAAATCTCAGCACACACTTTTTCACCCAATCTTGAGGAAACTTTCAGGTAATGATCAGTACACCAATCCCACTTGGCTTGCCAAATTTCGTTCTTCTAGGTGAAACCGTTCTTTGGCATTAACCAGTTTCATTTTGAGGTTTCACTCTGTTTTCTCCTATAGGGATACATGTATTTGGAACTCTAAATCAAACACGGTTTGTGCTAGCTCTTTGAAACTTGACACCATAAAGCAGTTTCAAGTTCTATCTCTATGGTTTGTTTGCTGTTGATGTAGCCCTAAGCAGAGACTGGCGAGAATCACTTTCATGGAAAGGGCCTGCCAAGCTTCCAAAAAACTACGAGTTGCCTGAAATCTCAGCACACACTTTTTCACCCAATCTTGATGAAACTTTCAGGTAATGATCAGTACACCAATCCCACTTGGCTCGCCAAATTTCGTTCTTCTAGGTGAAACCGTTCGTTGGCAGTAACCGGTTTCATTTTGAGGTTTCACTCTGTTTTGTCCTATAGGGATACATGTATTTAGAACTCTAAATCAAACACGGTTCGTGCTATCTCTTTAAACTTGACACCATAAAGCAGTTTCAAGTTCTATCTCTATGGTTTGTTTGCTGTTGATGTAGTTCTAAGCAGAGACTGGCGAGAATCACTTTCATGGAAAGGGCCTGCCAAGCTTCCAAAAAACTACGAGTTGCCTGAAATCTCAGCACACACTTTTTCACCCAATCTTGATGAAACTTTCAGGTAATGATCAGTACACCAATCCCACTTGGCTCGCCAAATTTTGTTCTTCTAGGTGAAACCGTTCGTTGGCAGTAACCGGTTTCATTTTGAGGTTTCACTCTGTTTTCTCCTATAGGGATACATGTATTTGGAACTCTAAATCAAACACGGTTTGTGCTAGCTCTTTGAAACTTGACACCATAAAGCAGTTTCAAGTTCTATCTCTATGGTTTGTTTGCTGTTGATGTAGCCCTAAGCAGAGACAGGCGAGAATCACTTTCATGGAAAGGGCCTGCCAAGCTTCCAAAAAACTACGAGTTGCCTGAAATCTCAGCACACACTTTTTCACCCAATCTTGATGAAACTTTCAGGTAATGATCAGTACACCAATCCCACTTGGCTCGCCAAATTTCGTTCTTCTAGGTTAAACCGTTCGTTGGCAGTAACCGGTTTCATTTGGAGGTTTCACTCTGTTTTCTCCTATAGGGATACATGTATTTGGAACTCTAAATCAAACACGGTTTGTGCTAGCTCTTTGAAACTTGACACCATAAAGCAGTTTCAAGTTCTATCTCTATGGTTTCTTTGCTTTTGATGTAGCCCTAAACAGAGACTGGCGAGAATCACTTTCATGGAAAGGGCCTGCCAAGCTTCCAAAAAACTACGAGTTGCCTGAAATCTCAGCACACACTTTTTCACCCAATCTTGATGAAACTTTCAGGTAATGATCAGTACACCAATCCCACTTGGCTCGCCAAATTTCGTTCTTCTAGGTGAAACCGTTCGTTGGCAGTAACCGGTTTCATTTTGAGGTTTCACTCTGTTTTGTCCTATAGGGATACATGTATTTGGAACTCTAAATCAAACACGGTTCGTGCTAGCTCTTTGAAACTTGACACCATAAAGCAGTTTCAAGTTCTATCTCTATGGTTAGTTTGCTGTTGATGTAGCCCTGAGCAGAGCTGGCGAGAATCACTTTCATGGAACGGGCCTGCAAAGTTTCCAAGAAACTACGAGTTGCCTGAAATCTCAGCACACAGTTTTTCACCCAATCTTAATGAAACTTTCAGGTAATGATCAGTACACCAATCCCACTTGGCTCGCCAAATTTCGTTCTTCTAGGTGAAACCATTCGTTGGCAGTAACCGGTTTCATTTTGAGGTTTCACTCTATTTTCTCCTATAGGGATACATGTATTTGGAACTCTAAATCAAACATGGTTTGTGCTAGCTCTTTGAAACTTGACACCATAAAGCAGTTTCAAGTTCTATCTCTATGGTTTGTGTGCTGTTGATGTAACCCTAAGCAGAGACTGGCGAGAACCACTTTCATGGAAAGGGCCTGCCAAGCTTCCAAAAAACTACGAGTTGCCTGAAATCGCAGCACACACTTTTTCAGCCAATCTTGATGAAACTTTCAGGTAATGATGAGTACACCAATCCCACTTGGCTCGCCAAATTTCGTTCTTCTAGGTGAAACCGTTCGTTGGCAGTAACCGGTTTCATTTTGAGGTTTCACTCTGTTTTGTCCTATAGGGATACATGTATTTGGAACTCTAAATCAAAAACGGTTCGTGCTAGCTCTTTAAACTTGACACCATAAAGCAGTTTCAAGTTCTATCTCTATGGTTTGTTTGCTGTTGATGTAGCCCTAAGCAGAGACTGGCGAGAATCACTTTCATGGAAAGGGCCTGCCAAGCTTCCAAAAAACTACGAGTTGCCTGAAATCTCAGCACACACTTTTTCAGCCAATCTTGATGAAACTTTCAGGTAATGATCAGTACACCAATCTTACTTGGCTCGCCAAATTTCGTTCTTCTAGGTGAAACCGTTCGTTGGCAGTAACCGGTTTCATTTTGAGGTTTCACTCTGTTTTGTCCTATAGGGATACATGTATTTGGAACTCTAAATCAAACACGGTTCGTGCTAGCTCTTTGAAACTTGACACCATAAAGCAGTTTCAAGTTCTATCTCTATGGTTAGTTTCCTGTTGATGTAGCCCTAAGCAGAGACTGGCGAGAATCACTTTCATAGAAAGGACCGGCCAAGCTTCCAAAAAACTACGAGTTTCCTGAAATCTCAGCACACACTTTTTCACCCAATCTTGATGAAACTTTAAGGTAATGATCAGTACACCAATCCCACTTGGCTCGCCAAATTTCGTTCTTCTAGGTGAAACCGTTCGTTGGCAGTAACCGGTTTCATTTTGAGGTTTCACTCTGTTTTCTCCTATAGGGATACATGTATTTGGAACTCTAAATCAAACACTGTTTGTGCTAGCTCTTTGAAACTTTACACCATAAAGCAGTTTCAAGTTCTATCTCTATGGTTTGTTTGCTGTTGATGTAGCCCTAAGCAGAGACTGGCGAGAATCACTTTCATGGAAAGGGCCTGCCAAGTTTCCAAAAAACTACTAGTTGCCTGAAATCTCAGCACACAGTTTTTCACCCAATCTTAATGAAACTTTCAGGTAATGATCAGTACACCAATCCCACTTGGCTCGCCAAATTCTGTTCTTCTAGGTGAAACCGTTCGTTGGCAGTAACCGGTTTCATTTTGAGGTTTCACTCTATTTTCTCCTATAGGGATACATGTATTTGGAACTCTAAATCAAACATGGTTTGTGCTAGCTCTTTGAAACTTGACACCATAAAGCAGTTTCAAGTTCTATCTCTATGGTTTGTGTGCTGTTGATATAACCCTAAGCAGAGACTGGCGAGAACCACTTTCATGGAAAGGGCCTGCCAAGCTTCCAAAAAACTACGAGTTTCCTGAAATCTCAGCACACTCTTTTTCAGCCAATCTTGATGAAACTTTCAGGTAATGATCAGTACACCAATTCCACTTGGCTCGCCAAATTTCGTTCTTCTAGGTGAAACCGTTCGTTGGCAGTAACCGGTTTCATTTTGAGGTTTCACTCTGTTTTGTCCTATAGGGATACATGTATTTGGAACTCTAAATCAAACACGGTTCGTGCTAGCTCTTTAAACTTGACACCATGAAGCTGTTTCAAGTTCTATCTCTATGGTTTGTTTGCTGTTGATGTAGCCCTAAGCAGAGACTGGCGAGAATCACTTTCATGGAAAGGACCTGCCAAGCTTCCAAAAAACTATGAGTTGCCTGAAATCTCAGCACACACTTTTTCACCCAATCTTGATGAAACTTTCAGGTAATGATCAGTACACCAATCTTACTTGGCTCGCCAAATTTCGTTCTTCTAGGTGAAACCGTTCGTTGGCAGTAACCGGTTTCATTTTGAGGTTTCACTCTGTTTTCTCCTATAGGGATACATGTATTTGGAACTCTAAATCAAACACGGTTTGTGCTAGCTCTTTGAAACTTGACACCATAAAGCAGTTTCAAGTTCTATCTCTATGGTTTGTTTGCTGTTGATGTAGCCCTAAGCAGAGACTGGCGAGAATCACTTTCATGGAAAGGGCCTGCCAAGCTTCCAAAAAACTACGAGTTGCCTGAAATCTCAGCACACACTTTTTCACCCAATCTTGATGAAACTTTCAGGTAATGATCAGTACACCAATCCCACTTGGCTCGCCAAATTTCGTTCTTCTAGGTGAAACCGTTCGTTGGCAGTAACCGGTTTCATTTTGAGGTTTCACTCTGTTTTCTCCTATAGGGATACATGTATTTGGAACTCTAAATCAAACAAGGTTTGTGCTAGCTCTTTGAAACTTGACACCATAAAGCAGTTTCAAGTTCTATCTCTATGGTTTGCTTGCTGTTGATGTAGCCCTAAGCAGAGACTGGCGAGAATCACTTTCATGGAAAGGGCCTGCCAAGCTTCCAAAAAACTACGAGTTGCCTGAAATCTCAGCACACACTTTTTCACCCAATCTTGATGAAACTTTCAGGTAATGATCAGTACACCAATCGCACTTGGCTCGCCAAATTTCGTTCTTCTAGGTGAAACCGTTCATTGGCAGTAACCGGTTTCATTTTGAGGTTTCACTCTGGTTTCTCCTATAGGGATACATGTATTTGGAACGCATAATCAAACACGGTTTGTGCTAGCTCTTTGAAACTTGACACCATAAAGCAGTTTCAAGTTCTATCTCTATGGTTTGTTTGCTGTTGATGTAGCCCTAAGCAGAGACTGGCGAGAATCACTTTCATGGAAAGGGCCTGCCAAGCTTCCAAAAAACTACGAGTTGCCTGAAATCTCAGCACACACTTTTTCACCCAATCTTGATGAAACTTTCAGGTAATGATCAGTACACCAATCCCACTTGGCTCGCCAAATTTCGTTCTTCTAGGTGAAACCGTTCGTTGGCAGTAACCGGTTTCATTTTGAGGTTTCACTCTGGTTTCTCCTATAGGGATACATGTATTAGGAACGCATAATCAAACACGGTTTGTGCTAGCTCTTTGAAACTTGACACCATAAAGCAGTTTCAAGTTCTATCTCTATGGTTTGTTTGCTGTTGATGTAGCCCTAAGCAGAGACTGGCGAGAATCACTTTCATGGAAAGGGCCTGCCAAGCTTCCAAAAAACTACGAGTTGCCTGAAATGTCAGCACACACTTTTTCACCCAATCTTGAGGAAACTTTCAGGTAATGATCAGTACACCAATCCCACTTGGCTCGCCAAATTTCGTTCTTCTAGGTGAAACCGTTCGTTGGCAGTAACCGGTTTCATTTTGAGGTTTCACTCTGTTTTCTCCTATAGGGATACATGTATTTGGAACTCTAAATCAAACACGGTTTGTGCTAGCTCTTTGAAACTTGACACCATAAAGCAGTTTCAAGTTCTATCTCTATGGTTTGTTTGCTGTTGATGTAGCCCTAAGCAGAGACTGGCGAGAATCACTTTCATGGAAAGGGCCTGCCAAGCTTCCAAAAAACTACGAGTTGCCTGAAATCTCAGCACACACTTTTTCACCCAATCTTGATGAAACTTTCAGGTAATGATCAGTACACCAATCCCACTTGGCTCGCCAAATTTCGTTCTTCTAGGTGAAACCGTTCGTTGGCAGTAACCGGTTTCATTTTGAGGTTTCACTCTGGTTTCTCCTATAGGGATACATGTATTTGGAACGCATAATCAAACACGGTTTGTGCTAGCTCTTTGAAACTTGACACCATAAAGCAGTTTCAAGTTCTATCTCTATGGTTTGTTTGCTGTTGATGTAGCCCTAAGCAGAGACTGGCGAGAATCACTTTCATGGAAAGGGCCTGCCAAGCTTCCAAAAAACTACGAGTTGCCTGAAATGTCAGCACACACTTTTTCACCCAATCTTGATGAACCTTCTAGGTAATGATCAGTACACCAATCCCACTTGGCTCGCCAAATTTCGTTCTTCTAGGTGAAACCGTTCGTTGGCAGTAACCGGTTTCATTTTGAGGTTTCACTCTGGTTTCTCCTATAGGGATACATGTATTTGGAACTCTAAATCAAACACGGTTTGTGCTAGCTCTTTGAAACTTGACACCATAAAGCAGTTTCAAGTTCTATCTCTATGGTTTGTTTGATGTTGATGTAGCCCTAAGCAGAGACTGGCGAGAATCACTTTCATGGAAAGGGCCTGCCAAGCTTCCAAAAAACTACGAGTTGCCTGAAATCTCAGCACACACTTTTTCACCCAATCTTGATGAAACTTTCAGGTAATGATCAGTACACCAATCCCACTTGGCTCGCCAAATTTCGTTCTTCTAGGTGAAACCCTTCGTTGGCAGTAACCGGTTTCATTTTGAGGTTTCACTCTGTTTTCTCCTATAGGGATACATGTATTTGGAACTCTAAATCAAACACGGTTTGTGCTAGCTCTTTGAAACTTGACACCATAAAGCAGTTTCAAGTTCTATCTCTATGGTTTGTTTGCTGTTGATGTAGCCCTAAGCAGAGACTGGCGAGAATCACTTTCATGGAAAGGGCCTTCCAAGCTTCCAAAAAACTACGAGTTGCCTGAAATCTCAGCACACACTTTTTCACCCAATCTTGATGAAACTTTCAGGTAATGATCAGTACACCAATCCCACTTGGCTCGCCAAATTTCGTTCTTCTAGGTGAAACCGTTCGTTGGCAGTAACCGGTTTCATTTTGAGGTTTCACTCTGTTTTCTCCTAAAGGGATACATGTATTTGGAACTCTAAATCAAACACGGTTTTTGCTAGCTCTTTGAAACTTGACACCATAAAGCAGTTTCAAGTTCTATCTCTATGGTTTGTTTGCTGTTGATGTAGCCCTAAGCAGAGACTGGCGAGAATCACTTTCATGGAAAGGGCCTGCCAAGCTTCCAAAAAACTACGAGTTGCCTGAAATCTCAGCACACACTTTTTCACCCAATCTTAATGAAACTTTCAGGTAATGATCAGTACACCAATCCCACTTGGCTCGCCAAATTTCGTTCTTCTAGGTGAAACCGTTCGTTGGCAGTAACCGGTTTCATTTTGAGGTTTCACTCTATTTTCTCCTATAGGGATACATGTATTTGGAACTCTAAATCAAACATGGTTTGTGCTAGCTCTTTGAAACTTGACACCATAAAGCAGTTTCAAGTTCTATCTCTATGGTTTGTGTGCTGTTGATGTAACCCTAAGCAGAGACTGGCGAGAACCACTTTCATGGAAAGGGCCTGCCAAGCTTCCAAAAAACTACGAGTTGCCTGAAATCGCAGCACACACTTTTTCAGCCAATCTTGATGAAACTTTCAGGTAATGATCAGTACACCAATCCCACTTGGCTCGCCAAATTTCGTTCTTCTAGGTGAAACCGTTCGTTGGCAGTAACCGGTTTCATTTTGAGGTTTCACTCTGTTTTGTCCTATAGGGATACATGTATTTGGAACTCTAAATCAAAAACGGTTCGTGCTAGCTCTTTAAACTTGACACCATAAAGCAGTTTCAAGTTCTATCTCTATGGTTTGTTTGCTGTTGATGTAGCCCTAAGCAGAGACTGGCGAGAATCACTTTCATGGAAAGGGCCTGCCAAGCTTCCAAAAAACTACGAGTTGCCTGAAATCTCAGCACACACTTTTTCAGCCAATCTTGATGAAACTTTCAGGTAATGATCAGTACACCAATCTTACTTGGCTCGCCAAATTTCGTTCTTCTAGGTGAAACCGTTCGTTGGCAGTAACCGGTTTCATTTTGAGGTTTCACTCTGTTTTGTCCTATAGGGATACATGTATTTGGAACTCTAAATCAAACACGGTTCGTGCTAGCTCTTTGAAACTTGACACCATAAAGCAGTTTCAAGTTCTATCTCTATGGTTAGTTTCCTGTTGATGTAGCCCTAAGCAGAGACTGGCGAGAATCACTTTCATAGAAAGGACCGGCCAAGCTTCCAAAAAACTACGAGTTTCCTGAAATCTCAGCACACACTTTTTCACCCAATCTTGATGAAACTTTAAGGTAATGATCAGTACACCAATCCCACTTGGCTCGCCAAATTTCGTTCTTCTAGGTGAAACCGTTCGTTGGCAGTAACCGGTTTCATTTTGAGGTTTCACTCTGTTTTCTCCTATAGGGATACATGTATTTGGAACTCTAAATCAAACACTGTTTGTGCTAGCTCTTTGAAACTTTACACCATAAAGCAGTTTCAAGTTCTATCTCTATGGTTTGTTTGCTGTTGATGTAGCCCTAAGCAGAGACTGGCGAGAATCACTTTCATGGAAAGGGCCTGCCAAGTTTCCAAAAAACTACTAGTTGCCTGAAATCTCAGCACACAGTTTTTCACCCAATCTTAATGAAACTTTCAGGTAATGATCAGTACACCAATCTCACTTGGCTCGCCAAATTTCGTTCTTCTAGGTGAAACCGTTCGTTGGCAGTAACCGGTTTCATTTTGAGGTTTCACTCTATTTTCTCCTATAGGGATACATGTATTTGGAACTCTAAATCAAACATGGTTTGTGCTAGCTCTTTGAAACTTGACACCATAAAGCAGTTTCAAGTTCTATCTCTATGGTTTGTGTGCTGTTGATATAACCCTAAGCAGAGACTGGCGAGAACCACTTTCATGGAAAGGGCCTGCCAAGCTTCCAAAAAACTACGAGTTGCCTGAAATCTCAGCACACTCTTTTTCAGCCAATCTTGATGAAACTTTCAGGTAATGATCAGTACACCAATTCCACTTGGCTCGCCAAATTTCGTTCTTCTAGGTGAAACCGTTCGTTGGCAGTAACCGGTTTCATTTTGAGGTTTCACTCTGTTTTGTCCTATAGGGATACATGTATTTGGAACTCTAAATCAAACACGGTTCGTGCTAGCTCTTTAAACTTGACACCATGAAGCTGTTTCAAGTTCTATCTCTATGGTTTGTTTGCTGTTGATGTAGCCCTAAGCAGAGACTGGCGAGAATCACTTTCATGGAAAGGACCTGCCAAGCTTCCAAAAAACTATGAGTTGCCTGAAATCTCAGCACACACTTTTTCACCCAATCTTGATGAAACTTTCAGGTAATGATCAGTACACCAATCTTACTTGGCTCGCCAAATTTCGTTCTTCTAGGTGAAACCGTTCATTGGCAGTAACCGGTTTCATTTTGAGGTTTCACTCTGGTTTCTCCTATAGGGATACATGTATTTGGAACGCATAATCAAACACGGTTTGTGCTAGCTCTTTGAAACTTGACACCATAAAGCAGTTTCAAGTTCTATCTCTATGGTTTGTTTGCTGTTGATGTAGCCCTAAGCAGAGACTGGCGAGAATCACTTTCATGGAAAGGGCCTGCCAAGCTTCCAAAAAACTACGAGTTGCCTGAAATGTCAGCACACACTTTTTCACCCAATCTTGATGAAACTTTCAGGTAATGATCAGTACACCAATCCCACTTGGCTCGCCAAATTTCGTTCCTCTAGGTGAAACCGTTCGTTGGCAGTAACCGGTTTCATTTTCAGGTTTCACTCTGTTTTCTCCTATAGGGATACATGTATTTGGAACTCTAAATCAAACACGGTTTGTGCTAGCTCTTTGAAACTTGACACCATAAAGCAGTTTCAAGTTCTATCTCTATGGTTTGTTTGCTGTTGATGTAGCCCTAAGCAGAGACTGGCGAGAATCACTTTCATGGAAAGGGCCTGCCAAGCTTCCAAAAAACTACGAGTTGCCTGAAATCTCAGCACACACTTTTTCACCCAATCTTGATGAAACTTTCAGGTAATGATCAGTACACCAATCCCACTTGGCTCGCCAAATTTCGTTCTTCTAGGTGAAACCGTTCGTTGGCAGTAACCGGTTTCATTTTGAGGTTTCACTCTGGTTTCTCCTATAGGGATACATGTATTAGGAACGCATAATCAAACACGGTTTGTGCTAGCTCTTTGAAACTTGACACCATAAAGCAGTTTCAAGTTCTATCTCTATGGTTTGTTTGCTGTTGATGTAGCCCTAAGCAGAGACTGGCGAGAATCACTTTCATGGAAAGGGCCTGCCAAGCTTCCAAAAAACTACGAGTTGCCTGAAATGTCAGCACACACTTTTTCACCCAATCTTGATGAAACTTTCAGGTAATGATCAGTACACCAATCCCACTTGGCTCGCCAAATTTCGTTCTTCTAGGTGAAACCGTTCGTTGGCAGTAACCGGTTTCATTTTGAGGTTTCACTCTGTTTTCTCCTATAGGGATACATGTATTTGGAACTCTAAATCAAACACGGTTTGTGCTAGCTCTTTGAAACTTGACACCATAAAGCAGTTTCAAGTTCTATCTCTATGGTTTGTTTGCTGTTGATGTAGCCTTAGCAGAGACTGGCGAGAATCACTTTCATGGAAAGGGCCTGCCAAGCTTCCAAAAAACTACGAGTTGCCTGAAATCTCAGCACACACTTTTTCACCCAATCTTGATGAAACTTTCAGGTAATGATCAGTACACCAATCCCACTTGGCTCGCCAAATTTCGTTCTTCTAGGTGAAACCGTTCGTTGGCAGTAACCGGTTTCATTTTGAGGTTTCACTCTGGTTTCTCCTATAGGGATACATGTATTTGGAACGCATAATCAAACACGGTTTGTGCTAGCTCTTTGAAACTTGACACCATAAAGCAGTTTCAAGTTCTATCTCTATGGTTTGTTTGCTGTTGATGTAGCCCTAAGCAGAGACTGGCGAGAATCACTTTCATGGAAAGGGCCTGCCAAGCTTCCAAAAAACTACGAGTTGCCTGAAATGTCAGCACACACTTTTTCACCCAATCTTGATGAAACTTCTAGGTAATGATCAGTACACCAATCCCACTTGGCTCGCCAAATTTCGTTCTTCTAGGTGAAACCGTTCGTTGGCAGTAACCGGTTTCATTTTGAGGTTTCACTCTGGTTTCTCCTATAGGGATACATGTATTTGGAACTCTAAATCAAACACGGTTTGTGCTAGCTCTTTGAAACTTGACACCATAAAGCAGTTTCAAGTTCTATCTCTATGGTTTGTTTGATGTTGATGTAGCCCTAAGCAGAGACTGGCGAGAATCACTTTCATGGAAAGGGCCTGCCAAGCTTCCAAAAAACTACGAGTTGCCTGAAATCTCAGCACACACTTTTTCACCCAATCTTGATGAAACTTTCAGGTAATGATCAGTACACCAATCCCACTTGGCTCGCCAAATTTCGTTCTTCTAGGTGAAACCCTTCGTTGGCAGTAACCGGTTTCATTTTGAGGTTTCACTCTGTTTTCTCCTATAGGGATACATGTATTTGGAACTCTAAATCAAACACGGTTTGTGCTAGCTCTTTGAAACTTGACACCATAAAGCAGTTTCAAGTTCTATCTCTATGGTTTGTTTGCTGTTGATGTAGCCCTAAGCAGAGACTGGCGAGAATCACTTTCATGGAAAGGGCCTTCCAAGCTTCCAAAAAACTACGAGTTGCCTGAAATCTCAGCACACACTTTTTCACCCAATCTTGATGAAACTTTCAGGTAATGATCAGTACACCAATCCCACTTGGCTCGCCAAATTTCGTTCTTCTAGGTGAAACCGTTCGTTGGCAGTAACCGGTTTCATTTTGAGGTTTCACTCTGTTTTCTCCTAAAGGGATACATGTATTTGGAACTCTAAATCAAACACGGTTTTTGCTAGCTCTTTGAAACTTGACACCATAAAGCAGTTTCAAGTTCTATCTCTATGGTTTGTTTGCTGTTGATGTAGCCCTAAGCAGAGACTGGCGAGAATCACTTTCATGGAAAGGGCCTGCCAAGCTTCCAAAAAACTACGAGTTGCCTGAAATCTCAGCACACACTTTTTCACCCAATCTTGATGAAACTTTCAGGTAATGATCAGTACACCAATCCCACTTGGCTCGCCAAATTTCGTTCTTCTAGGTGAAACCGTTCGTTGGCAGTAACCGGTTTCATTTTGAGGTTTCACTCTGTTTTCTCCTATAGGGATACATGTATTTGGAACTCTAAATCAAACACGGTTTGTGCTAGCTCTTTGAAACTTGACACCATAAAGCAGTTTCAAGTTCTATCTCTATGGTTTGTTTGCTGTTGATGTAGCCCTAAGCAGAGACTGGCGAGAATCACTTTCATGGAAAGGGCCTGCCAAGCTTCAAAAAAACTACGAGTTGCCTGAAATCTCAGCACACACTTTTTCACCCAATCTTGATGAAACTTTCAGGTAATGATCAGTACACCAATCCCACTTAGCTCGCCAAATTTCGTTCTTCTAGGTGAAACCGTTCGTTGGCAGTAACCGGTTTCATTTTGAGGTTTCACTCTGTTTTCTCCTATACGGATACATGTATTTGGAACTCTAAATCAAACACGGTTTGTGCTAGCTCTTTGAAACTTGACACCATAAAGCAGTTTCAAGTTCTATCTCTATGGTTTGTTTGCTGTTGATGTAGCCCTAAGCAGAGACTGGCGAGAATCACTTTCTTGGAAAGGGCCTGCCAAGCTTCCAAAAAACTACGAGTTGCCTGAAATCTCAGCACACACTTTTTCACCCAATCTTGATGAAACTTTCAGGTAATGATCAGTACACCAATCCCACTTGGCTCGCCAAATTTCGTTCTTCTAGGTGAAACCGTTCGTTGGCAGTAACCGGTTTCATTTTGAGGTTTCACTCTGTTTTCTCCTATAGGGATACATGTATTTGGAACTCTAAATCAAACACGGTTTGTGCTAGCTCTTTGAAACTTGACACCATAAAGCAGTTTCATGTTCTATCTCTATGGTTTGTTTGCTGTTGATGTAGCCCTAAGCAGAGACTGGCGAGAATCACTTTCATGGAAAGGGCCTGCCAAGCTTCCAAAAAACTACGAGTTGCCTGAAATCTCAGCACACACTTTTTCACCCAATCTTGATGAAACTTTCAGGTAATGATCAGTACACCAATCCCACTTGGCTCGCCAAATCTCGTTCTTCTAGGTGAAACCGTTCGTTGGCAGTAACCGGTTTCATTTTGAGGTTTCACTCTGTTTTCTCCTATAGGGATACATGTATTTGGAACTCTAAATCAAACACGGTTTGTGCTAGCTCTTTGAAACTTGACACCATAAAGCAGTTTCAAGTTCTATCTCTATGGTTTGTTTGCTGTTGATGTACCCCTAAGCAGAGACTGGCGAGAATCACTTTCATGGAAAGGGCCTGCCAAGCTTCCAAAAAACTACGAGTTGCCTGAAATCTCAGCACACACTTTTTCACCCAATCTTGATGAAACTTTCAGGTAATGATCAGTACACCAATCCCACTTGGCTCGCCAAATTTCGTTCTTCTAGGTGAAACCGTTCGTTGGCAGTAACCGGTTTCATTTTGAGGTTTCACTCTGTTTTCTCCTATAGGGATACATGTATTTGGAACTCTAAATCCAACACGGTTTGTGCTAGCTCTTTGAAACTTGACACCATAAAGCAGTTTCAAGTTCTATCTCTATGGTTTGTTTGCTGTTGATGTAGCCCTAAGCAGAGACTGGCGAGAATCACTTTCATGGAAAGGGCCTGCCAAGCTTCCAAAAAACTACGAGTTGCCTGAAATCTCAGCACACACTTTTTCACCCAATCTTGATGAAACTTTCAGGTAATGATCAGTACACCAATCCCACTTGGCTCGCCAAATTTCGTTCTTCTAGGTGAAACCGTTCGTTGGCAGTAACCGGTTTCATTTTGAGGTTTCACTCTGTTTTCTCCTAGAGGGATACATGTATTTGGAACTCTAAATCAAACACGGTTTGTGCTAGCTCTTTGAAACTTGACACCATAAAGCAGTTTCAAGTTCTATCTCTATGGTTTGTTTGCTGTTGATGTAGCCCTAAGCAGAGACTGGCAAGAATCAGATTCATGGAAAGGGCCTGCCAACCTTCCAAAAAACTACGAGTTGCCTGAAATCTCAGCACACACTTTTTCACCCAATCTTGATGAAACTTTCAGGTAATGATCAGTACACCAATCCCACTTGGCTTGCCAAATTTCGTTCTTCTAGGTGAAACCATTCGTTGGCAGTAACCGGTTTCATTTTGAGGTTTCACTCTGTTTTCTCCTATAGGGATACATGTATTTGGAACTCTAAATCAAACACGGTTTGTGCTAGCTCTTTGAAACTTGACACCATAAAGCAGTTTCAAGTTCTATCTCTATGGTTTGTTTGCTGTTGATGTAGCCCTAAGCAGAGACTGGCAAGAATCAGATTCATGGAAAGGGCCTGCCAACCTTCCAAAAAACTACGAGTTGCCTGAAATCTCAGCACACACTTTTTCACCCAATCTTGATGAAACTTTCAGGTAATGATCAGTACACCAATCCCACTTGGCTTGCCAAATTTCGTTCTTCTAGGTGAAACCGTTCGTTGGCAGTAACCGGTTTCATTTTGAGGTTTCACTCTGTTTTCTCCTATAGGGATACATGTATTTGGAACTCTAAATCAAACACGGTTTGTGCTAGCTCTTTCAAACTTGACACCATAAAGCAGTTTCAAGTTCTATCTCTATGGTTTGTTTGCTGTTGATGTAGCCATAAGCAGAGACTGGCGAGAATCACTTTCATGGAAAGGGCCTGCCAAGCTTCCAAAAAACTACGAGTTGCCTGAAATCTCAGCACACACTTTTTCAGCCAATCTTGATGAAACTTTCAGGTAATGATCAGTACACCAATCCCACTTGGCTTGCCAAATTTCGTTCTTCTAGGTGAAACCGTTCGTTGGCAGTAACCGGTTTCATTTTGAGGTTTCACTCTGTTTTCTCCTATAGGGATACATATATTTGGAACTCTAAATCAAACACGGTTTGTGCTAGCTCTTTGAAACTTGACACCATAAAGCAGTTTCAAGTTCTATCTCTATGGTTTGTTTGCTATTCATGTAGCCCTAAGCAGAGACTGGCGAGAATCACTTTCATGGAAAGGGCCTGCCAAGCTTCCAAAAAACTACGAGTTGCCTGAAATCTCAGCACACACTTTTTCACCCAATCTTGATGAAACTTTCAGGTAATGATCAGTACACCAATCCCACTTGACTCGCCAAATTTCGTTCTTCTAGGTGAAACCGTTCGTTGGCAGTAACCAGTTTCATTTTGAGGTTTCACTCTGTTTTGTCCTATAGGGATACATGTATTTGGAACTCTAAATCAAACACGGTTTGTGCTAGCTCTTTTAAACTTGACCCCATAAAGCAGTTTCAAGTTCTATCTCTATGGTTTGTTTGCTGTTGATGTAGCCCTAAGCAGAGACTGGCGAGAATCACTTTCATGGAAAGGGCCTGCCAAGCTTCCAAAAAACTACGAGTTGCCTGAAATCTCAGCACACACTTTTTCACCCAATCTTGATGAAACTTTCAGGTAATGATCAGTACACCAATCCCACTTGGCTCGCCAAATTTCGTTCTTCTAGGTGAAACCGTTCGTTGGCAGTAACCGGTTTCATTTTGAGGTTTCACTCTGTTTTCTCCTATAGGGATACATGTATTTGGAAGTCTAAATCAAACACGGTTTGTGCTAGCTCTTTGAAACTTGACACCATAAAGCAGTTTCAAGTTCTCTCTCTATGGTTTGTTTGCTGTTGATGTAGCCCTAAGCAGAGACTGGCGAGAATCACTTTCATGGAAAGGGCCTGCCAAGCTTCCAAAAAACTACGAGTTGCCTGAAATCTCAGCACACACTTTTTCACCCAATCTTGATGAAACTTTCAGGTAATGATCAGTACACCAATCCCACTTGGCTCGCCAAATTTCGTTCTTCTAGGTGAAACCGTTCGTTGGCAGTAACCGGTTTCATTTTGAGGTTTCACTCTGTTTTCTCCTAGAGGGATACATGTATTTGGAACTCTAAATCAAACACGGTTTGTGCTAGCTCTTTGAAACTTGACACCATAAAGCAGTTTCAAGTTCTATCTCTATGGTTTGTTTGCTGTTGATGTAGCCCTAAGCAGAGACTGGCAAGAATCAGATTCATGGAAAGGGCCTGCCAACCTTCCAAAAAACTACGAATTGCCTGAAATCTCAGCACACACTTTTTCACCCAATCTTGATGAAAATTTCAGGTAATGATCAGTATACCAATCCCACTTGGCTCGCCAAATTTCGTTCCTCTAGGTGAAACCGTTCGTTGGCAGTAACCGGTTTCATTTTGAGGTTTCACTCTGTTTTCTCCTATAGGGATACATGTATTTGGAACTCTAAATCAAACACGGTTTGTGCTAGCTCTTTGAAACTTGACACCATAAAGCAGTTTCAAGTTCTATCTCTATGGTTTGTTTGCTGTTGATGTAGCCCTAAGCAGAGACTGGCGAGAATCACTTTCATGGAAAGGGCCTGCCAAGCTTCCAAAAACTACGAGTTGCCTGAAATCTCAGCACACACTTTTTCACCCAATCTTGATGAAACTTTCAGGTAATGATCAGTACACCAATCCCACTTGGCTCGCCAAATTTCGATCTTCTAGGTAAAACCGTTCGTTGGCAGTAACCGGTTTCATTTTGAGGTTTCACTCTCTTTTCTCCTATAGGGATACATGTATTTGGAACTCTAAATCAAACACGGTTTGTGCTAGCTCTTTGAAACTTGACACCATAAAGCAGTTTCAAGTTCTTTCTCTATGGTTTGTTTGCTGTTGATGTAGCCCTAAGCAGAGACTGGTGAGAATCAGATTCATGGAAAGGGCCTGCCAAGCTTCCAAAAAACTACGAGTTGCCTGAAATCTCAGCACACACTTTTTCACCCAATCTTGATGAAACTTTCAGGTAATGATCAGTACACCAATCCCACTTGGCTTGCCAAATTTCGTTCTTCTAGGTGAAACCGTACCTTGGCAGTAACCGGTTTCATTTTGAGGTTTCACTCTGTTTTCTCCTATAGGGATACATGTATTTGGAACTCTAAATCAAACACGGTTTGTGCTAGCTCTTTGAAACTTGACACCATAAAGCAGTTTCAAGTTCTATCTCTATGGTTTGTTTGCTGTTGATGTAGCCCTAAGCAGAGACTGGCGAGAATCACTTTCATGGAAATGGCCTGCAAAGCTTCCAAAAAACTACGAGTTGCCTGAAATCTCAGCACAACTTTTTCACCCAATCTTGATGAAACTTTCAGGTAATGATCAGTACACCAATCCCACTTGGCTCGCCAAATTTCGTTCTTTTAGGTGAAACCGTTCGTTGGCAGTAACCGGTTTCATTTTGAGGTTTCACTCTGATTTCTCCTAGAGGGATACATGTATTTGGAACTCTAAATCAAACACGGTTTGTGCTAGCTCTTTGAAACTTGACACCATAAAGCAGTTTCAAGTTCTATCACTATGGTTTGTTTGCTGTTGATGTAGCCCTAAGCAGAGACTGGCAAGAATCAGATTCATGGAAAGGGCCTGCCAAGCTTCCAAAAAACTACGAGTTGCCTGAAATCTCAGCACACACTTTTTAACCCAATCTTGATGAAACTTTCAGGTAATGATCAGTACACCAATCCCCCTTGGCTTGCCAAATTTCGTTCTTCTAGGTGAAACCGTTCGTTGGCAGTAACCGGTTTCATTTTGAGGTTTCACTCTGTTTTCTCCTATAGGGATACATGTATTTGGAACTCTAAATCAAACACGGTTTTTGCTAGCTCTTTGAAACTTGACACCATAAAGCAGTTTCAAGTTCTATCTCTATGGTTTGTTTGCTGTTGATGTAGCCCTAAGCAGAGACTGGCGAGAATCACTTTCATGGAAAGGGCCTGCCAAGCTTCCAAAAAACTACGAGTTGCCTGAAATCTCAGCACACACTTTTTCACCCAATCTTGATGAAACTTTCAGGTAATGATCAGTACACCAATCCCACTTGGCTCACCAAATTTCGTTCTTCTAGGTGAAACGGTTCGTTGGCAGTAACCGGTTTCATTTTGAGGTTTCACTCTGTTTTCTCCTATAGGGATACATGTATTTGGAACTCTAAATCAAACACGGTTTGTGCTAGCTCTTTGAAACTTGACACAATAAAGCAGTTTCAAGTTCTATCTCTATGGTTTGTTTGCTGTTGATGTAGCCCTAAGCAGAGACTGGCGAGAATCACTTTCATGGAAAGGGCCTGCCAAGCTTCCAAAAAACTACGAGTTGCCTGAAATGTCAGCACACACTTTTTCACCCAATCTTGATGAAACTTTCAGGTAATGATCAGTACACCAATCCCACTTGGCTCGCCAAATTTCGTTCTTCTAGGTGAAACCGTTCCTTGGCATTAACCGGTTTCATTTTGAGGTTTCACTCTGTTTTCTCCTATAGGGATACATGTATTTGGAACTCTAAATCAAACATGGTTTGGGCTAGCTCTTTGAAACTTGACACCATAAAGCAGTTTCAAGTTCTATCTCTATGGTTTGTTTGCTGTTGATGTAGCCCTAAGCAGAGACTGGCGAGAATCACTTTCATGGAAAGGGCCTGCCAAGCTTCCAAAAAACTACGAGTTTCCTGAAATCTCAGCACACACTTTTTCACTCAATCTTGATGAAACTTTCAGGTAATGATCAGTACACCAATCCCACTTGGCTCGCCAAATTTCGTTCTTCTAGGTGAAACCGTTCGTTGGCCGTAACCGGTTTCATTTTGAGGTTTCACTCTGTTTTCTCCTATAGGGATACATGTATTTGGAACTCTAAATCAAACACGGTTTGTGCTAGCTCTTTGAAACTTGACACCATAAAGCAGTTTCAAGTTCTATCTCTATGGTTTGTTTGCTGTTGATGTAGCCCTAAGCAGAGACTGGCGAGAATCAGATTCATGGAAAGGGCCTGCCAAGCTTCCAAAAAACTACGAGTTGCCTGAAATCTCAGCACACACTTTTTCACCCAATCTTGATGAAACTTTCAGGTAATGATCAGTACACCAATCCCACTTGGCTCGCCAAATTTCGTTCTTCTAGGTGAAACCGTTCGTTGGGAGTAACCGGTTTCATTTTGAGGTTTCACTCTGTTTTCTCCTATAGGGATACATGTATTTGGAACTCTAAATCAAACACGGTTTGTGCTAGCTCTTTGAAACTTGACACCATAAAGCAGTTTCAAGTTCTATCTCTATGGTTTGTTTGCTGTTGATGTAGCCTTAAGCAGAGACTGGCGAGAATCACTTTCATGGAAAGGGCCTGCCAAGCTTCCAAAAAACTAAGAGTTGCCTGAAATCTCAGCACACAATTTTTCACCCAATCTTGATGAAACTTTCAGGTAATGATCAGTACACCAATCCCACTTGGCTCGCCAAATTTCGTTCTTCTAGGTGAAACCGTTCGTTGGCAGTAACCGGTTTGATTTTGAGGTTTCACTCTGTTTTCTCCTATAGGGATACATGTATTTGGAACTCTAAATCAAACACGGTTTGTGCTAGCTCTTTGAAACTTGACACCATAAAGCAGTTTCAAGTTCTATCTCTATGGTTTGTTTGCTTTTGATGTAGCCCTAAGCAGAGACTGGCGAGAATCACTTTCATGGAAATGGCCTGCCAAGCTTCCAAAAAAACTACAAGTTGCCTGAAATCTCAGCACACACTTTTTTACCCAATCTTGATGAAACTTTCAGGTAATGATCAGTACACCAATCCCACTTGGCTCGCCAAATTTCGTTCTTCTAGGTGAAACCGTTCATTGGCAGTAACCGGTTTCATTTTGAGGTTTCACTCTGTTTTCTCCTATAGGGATACATGTATTTGGAACTCTAAATCAAACACGGTTTGTGCTAGCTCCTTGAAACTTGACACCATAAAGCAGTTTAGAGTTCTATCTCTATGGTTTGTTTGCTGTTGATGTAGCCCTAAGCAGAGACTGGCGAGAATTACTTTCATGGAAAGGGCATGCCAAGCTTCCAAAAAACTACGAGTTGCCTGAAATCTCAGCACACACTTTTTCACCCAATCTTGATGAAACTTTCAGGTAATGATCAGTACACCAATCCCACTTGGCTTGCCAAATTTCGTTCTTCTAGGTGAAACCGTTCGTTGGCAGTAACCGGTTTCATTTTGAGGTTTCACAACTATTTTCTCCTGTAGGGATACATGTATTTGGAACTCTAAATCAAACACGGTTTGTGCTAGCTCTTTGAAACTTGACACCATAAAGCAGTTTCAAGTTCTATCTCTATGGTTTGTTTGTTGTTGATGTAGCCCTAAGCAGAGACTGGCGAGAATCACTTTCATGGAAAGGGCCTGCCAAGCTTTCAAAAAACTACGAGTTGCCTGAAATCTAAGCACACACTTTTTCACCCAATCTTGATGAAACTTT